>NC_053025.1:607150703-607256279 GCF_003073215.2 Triticum urartu
TGAAATCTGGATTCCTTTGCCAAGGCAATTGCACCAGTATTGTCACAAAAGATTTTCATTGGACCCGATGCACTAGGTATGACACCAAGATCGGATATGAACTCCTTCATCCAGACTCCTTCGTTTGCTGCTTCCGAAGCAGCTATGTACTCTGCTTCACATAGCTTGCTCCTTCATCCCGCCACGACGCTTTGTTTTGAACTGCACCAACTGACAACTCCACCATTTAATGAAAACACGTATCCGGTTTGGGATTTAGAATCGTCCGGATCAGTGTCGAAGCTTGCATCAACGTAACCGTTTACAATGAGCTCTTTGTCACCTCCATATACGAGAAACATATCCTTAGTCCTTTTCAGGTATTTCAGGATGTTCTTGACCGCTGTCCAGTGATCCACTCCTGGATTACTTTGGTACCTCCCTGCTAAACTTATAGCAAGGCACACATCAGGTCTGGTACACAGCATTGCATACATGATAGAGCCTATGGCTGAAGCATAGGGATCATCTTTCATTTTCTCTCTATCTTCTGCAGTGGTCGGGCATTGAGTCTGACTCAACTTCACAACTTGTAACATAGGCAAGAACCCTTTCTTTGCTTGATCCATTTTGAACTTCTTCAAAATCTTGTCAAGCTATGTGCTTTGTGAAAGTCCAATTAAGCGTCTTGATCTATCTCTATAGATCTTTATGCCTAATATGTAAGCAGCTTCACCCAGGTCTTTCATTGAAAAACTCTTATTCAAGTATCCCTTTATGCTATCCAGAAATTCTACATCATTTCCAATCAGTAATATGTCATCTACATATAATATCAGAAATGCTACAGAGCTCCCACTCACTTTCTTGTAAATACAGGCTTCTCCGAAAGTCTGTATAAAACCAAATGCTTTGATCACACTATCAAAGCGTTTATTCCAACTCTGAGAGGCTTGCACCAGTCCATAAATGGATCGCTGGAGCTTGCACACTTTGTTAGCTCCCTTTGGATCGACAAAACCTTCCGGTTGCATCATATACAACTCTTCTTCCAGAAATCCATTCAGGAATGCAGTTTTGACATCCATCTGCCAAATTTCATAATCATAAAATGCGGCAATTGCTAACATGATTCGGACAGACTTAAGCATCGCTACGGGTGAGAAGGTCTCATCGTAGTCAACCCCTTGAACTTGTCGAGAACCTTTTGCGACAAGTCGAGCTTTGTAGACAGTAATATTACCGTCAGCGTCAGTCTTTTTCTTGAAAATCCATTTATTCTCAATTGCTTGCCGATCATCGGGCAAGTCAACCAAAGTCCATACTTTGTTCTCATACATGGATCCCATCTCAGATTTCATGGCTTCAAGTCATTTTGCGGAATCTGGGCTCACCATCGCTTCTTCATAGTTCGTAGGTTCATCATGAGCTAGCAGCATGATTTCCAGAACAGGATTACCGTACCACTCTGGCGCGGATCTCACTCTGGTTGATCTACGAGGTTCAGTAGTATCTTGTCCTGAAGTTTCATGATCATTATCATTAGCTTCCTCACTAATTGGTGTAGGTGTCGCAGAAATAGTTTTCTGTGATGTACTACTTTCCAATAAGGGAGCAGGTACAGTTACCTCATCAAGTTCTACTTTCCTCCCACTCACATCTTTCGAGAGAAACTCCTTCTCCAGAAAGTTTCCGAATTTAGCAACAAAAGTCTTGCCTTCGGATCTGTGATAGAAGGTGTATCCAATAGTTTCCTTTGGATATCCTATGAAGACACATTTCTCCGATTTGGGTTCGAGCTTATCAGGTTGAAACTTTTTCACATAAGCATTGTTGGAAATATGCCCTAGAGGCAATAATAAATTAGTTATTATTATATTTCCTTGTTCATGATAATCGTTTATTATCCATGCTATAATTGTATTGATAGGAAACTCAAATACATGTGTGGATACATAGACAACACCATGTCCCTAGTAAGCCTCTAGTTGACTAGCTCGTTGATCAATAGATGGTTACGGTTTCCTGACCATGGACATTGGATGTCATTGATAACGGGATCACATCATTAGGAGAATGATGTGATGGACAAGACCCAATCCTAAGCATAGCACTAGATCGTGTAGTTCGTATGCTATAGCTTTTCTAATGTCAAGTATCATTTCCTTAGACCATGAGATTGTGCAACTCCCGGGTACCGTAGGAATGCTTTGGGTGTATCAAACGTCACAACGTAACTGGGTGACTATAAAGGTGCACTACAGGTATCTCCGAAAGTGTCTGTTGGGTTGGCACGAATCGAGACTGGGATTTGTCACTCCGTGTGACGGAGAGGTATCTCTGGGCCCACTCGGTAGGACATCATCATATGCGCAATGTGACCAAGGAGTTGATCACGGGATGATGTGTTACAGAACGAGTAAAGAGACTTGCCGGTAACGAGATTGAACTAGGTATTGGATACCGACGATCGAATCTCGGGCAAGTAACATACCGATAGACAAAGGGAATTGTATACGGGATTGATTAAGTCCTTGACATCGTGGTTCATCCGATGAGATCATCGTGGAACATGTGGGATCCAACATGGGTATCCAGATCCCGC
This sequence comes from Triticum urartu, assembly GCF_003073215.2. Lineage (NCBI taxonomy): Eukaryota > Viridiplantae > Streptophyta > Magnoliopsida > Poales > Poaceae > Triticum > Triticum urartu. The sequence goes on from NC_053025.1 coordinate 607,153,288, forward strand.
TGTTGGTTATTGACCGGAGAACGTCTCGGTCATGTCTGCATGTCTCCCGAACCCGTAGGGTCTACACACTTAAGGTTCGGTGACGCTAGGGTTGTAGAGATATTAGTATGCGGTAACCCGAATGTTGTTCGGAGTCCCGGATGAGATCCCGGACGTCACGATGAGTTCCGGAATGGTCCGGAGGTAAAGAATTATATATATGAAGTGCTATTTCGGCCATCGGGACAAGTTTCGGGGTCATCGGTATTGTACCGGGACCACCGGAAGGGTCCCGGGGGGTCCACCGGGTGGGTCCACCTGCCCCGGGGGGCCACATGGGCTGTAGGGGGTGTGCCTTGGCCTATATGGGCCAAGGGCACCAGCCCCAAGAGGCCCATGCGCCAAGAGAAGAGAAAAAGGGGAGAGTCCTAAAAGGGGAAAGCACCTCCGAGGTGCCTTGGGGAGGATGGACTCCTCCCCACCCTTGGCCGCACCCTTCCTTGGAGGAAGGGGCAAGGGCTGCGCCTCCCCCTCTCCCTTGGCCCTATATATAGTGGGGAAAAAGGAGGAGCAAACCAACCTGAGCCCTGGCGCCTCCCTCTCCCTCCCGTGACACATCTTCCTCCTCCCGCAGCGCTTAGCGAAGCCCTGTTGGAATCCTGCTACTTCCACCACGCCGTCGTGCTGCTGGATCTCCATCAACCTCTCCCTCCTCCTTGCTGGATCAAGGCATGGGAGACGTCTCCGTTCCGTACGTGTGTTGAACGCGGAGGTGCCGTCCGTTCGGCGCTAGGATCATCGGTGATTTGGATCACGACGAGTACGACTCCATCAACCCCGTTCTCTTGAACGCTTCCGCGTGCGATCTACAAGGGTATGTAGATCCACTCCTCCCTCGTTGCTAGATGACTCCATAGATTGATCTTGGTGACACGTAGGAAATTTTTGAATTTATGCTACGTTCCCCAACAAGTTCTACTTTCCTCCCACTCACATCTTTCGAGAGAAACTCCTTCTCCAGAAAGTTTCCGAATTTAGCAACAAAAGTCTTGCCTTCGGATCTGTGATAGAAGGTGTATCCAATAGTTTCCTTTGGATATCCTATGAAGACACATTTCTCCGATTTGGGTTCGAGCTTATCAGGTTGAAACTTTTTCACATAAGCATCGCAGCCCCAAACTTTCAAAAACTACAACTTTGCTTTTTTGCCAAACCATAGTTCATAAGGTGTCGTCTCAACGGATTTCGATGGTGCCCTATTTAACATGAATGCGGTCGTCTCTAAAGCATAACCCCAAAACGATAGCGGTAAATCAGTAAGAGACATCATAGATCGCACCATATCTAGTAAAGTACGATTACGACGTTCGGACACACCATTACGCTATGGTGTTCCGGGTGGCGTGAGTTGCGAAACTATTCCGCATTGCTTCAAATGTACACCAAACTCGTAACTCAAATATTCTCCTCCACGATCAGATCATAGAAACTTTATTTTCTTGTTACGATGATTTTCAACTTCACTCTGAAATTCTTTGAACTTTTCAAATGTTTCAGACTTATGTTTCATTAAGTAGATATACCCATATCTGCTTAAGTCATCTGTGAAGGTGAGAAAATAACGATATCCGCCACGACCCTCAATATTCATTGGACCACATACATCTGTATGTATGATTTCCAACAAATCTGTTGCTCTCTCCATTGTACCGGAGAACAGTGTTTTAGTCATCTTGCCCATGAGGCACGGTTCGCAAGTACCAAGTGATTCATAATCAAGTGGCTCCAAAAGTCCATCAGTATGGAGTTTCTTCATGCGCTTTACACCGATATGACCTAAACGGCAATGCCACAAATAAGTTGCACCATCATTATCAACTCTGCATCTTTTGGCTTCAACATTATGAATATGTGTATCACTACTATCGAGATTCAATAAGAATAGACCACTCTTCAAGGGTGCATGACCATAAAAGATATTACTCATATAAATAGAACAACCATTATTCTCTGATTTAAATGAATAACCGTCTCTCATTAAACAAGATCCAGATATAATGTTCATGCTCAACGCTGGCACCAAATAACAATTATTTAGGTCTAATACTAATCCCGAAGTTAGATGTAGAGGTAGCGTGCCGACCGCGATCACATCGACTTTGGAACCGTTTCCCACGCGCATCGTCACCTCGTCCTTAGCCAATCTTCGCTTAATCCGTAGTCCCTGTTTTGAGTTGCAAATATTAGCAACAGAACCAGTATCAAATACCCAGGTGCTACTGCAAGCATTAGTAAGGTACACATCAATAACATGTATATCACATATACCTTTGTTCACCTTGCCATCCTTCTTATCCGCCAAATACTTGGGGCAGTTCCGCTTCCAGTGACCAGTCTGCTTGCAGTAGAAGCACTCAGTTTCAGGCTTAGGTCCAGACTTGGGTTTCTTCTCTTGAGCAGCAACTTGCTTGCCGTTTTTCTTGAAGTTCCCCTTCTTCTTCCCTTTGCCCTTTTTCTTGAAACTAGTGGTCTTGTTGACCATCAACACTTGATGCTCCTTTTTGATTTCTACCTCCGCACCTTTCAGCATTGCGAAGAGCTCGGGAATAGTCTTGTTCATCCCTTGCATATTATAGTTCATCACGAAGCTCTTGTAGCTTGGTGGCAGTGATTGGAGAATTCTGTCAATAACGCAATCATATGGAAGATTAACTCCCATCTGAATCAAGTGATTATTATACCCAGACATTTTGAGTATATGCTCACTGACAGAACTGTTCTCCTCCATCTTGCAGCTATAGAACTTATTGGAGACTTCATATCTCTCAATTCGGGCATTTGCTTGAAATATCAACTTCAACTCCTGGAACATCTCATATGCTCCATGACGTTCAAAACGTCGTTGAAGTCCCGATTCTAAGCCGTAAAGCATGGTACACTGAACTATCGAGTAGTCATCAGCTTTGCTCCGCCAGACGTTCATAACATCTGGTGTTGCTCCAGCAGCAGGCCTGGCACCCAGCGGTGCTTCCAGGACGTAATTCTTCTGTGCAGCAATGAGGATAATCCTCAAGTTACGGACTCAGTCCGTGTAATTGCTACCATCATCTTTCAACTTTGCTTTCTCAAGGAACGCATTAAAATTCAACGGAACAACAGCACGGGCCATCTATCTACAATCAAACATACATAAGCAAGATACTATCAGGTACTAAGTTCATGATAAATTTAAGTTCAATTAATCAAATTACCTAAGAACTCCCACTTAGATAGACATCCCTCTAATCCTCCAAGTGATCACGTGATCCAAATCAACTAAACCATGTCCGATCATCACGTGAGATGGAGTAGTTTCATTGATGAACATCACTATGTTGATCATATCTACTATATGATTCACACTCGACCTTTCGGTCTCCATGTTCCGAGGCCATATCTGTATATGCTTGGCTCGTCAAGTATAACCTGAGTATTCCGCGTGTGCAACTGTTTTGCACCCGTTGTATTTGAACATAGAGCCTATCACACCCGATCATCACGTGGTGTCTCAGCACGAAGAACTTTCGCAACGGTGCATACTCAGGGAGAACACTTCTTGATAATTTTAGTGAGAGATCATCTTATAATGCTACCGTCAATCAAAGCAAGATAAGATGCATAAAAGATAAACATCACATGCAATCAATATAAGTTATATGATATGGCCATCATCATCTTGTGCCTGTGATCTCCATCTCCGAAGCACCGTCATGATCACCATCGTCACCGGCGCGACACCTTGATCTCCATCGTAGCATCATTGTCGTCTCGCCAATCTTATGCTTCCACGACTATCGCTACCGTTTAGTGATAAAGTAAAGCATTACTGCGTGATTGCATTGCATACAATAAAGCGACAACCATATGGCTCCTGCCAGTTGCTGATAACTCGGTTACAAAACATGATCATCTCATACAATAAAATCAGCATCATGTCTTGACCATATCACATCACAACATGCCCTGCAAAAACAAGTTAGACGTCCTCTACATTGTTGTTGCAAGTTTTACATGGCTGCTACGGGCTTAAGCAAGAACCAATCTTACCCACGTATCAGAACTACAACGATAGTTTGTCAAGTTGGTGCTGTTTTAACCTTCGCAAGGACCGGGCGTAGCCACACTCGGTTCAACTAAAGTTGGAGAAACTGTCACCCGCAAGCCACCTATGTGCAAAGCACGTCGGGAGAACCGGTCTCGCGTAAGCGTACGCGTAATGTCGGTCCGGGCCGCTTCGTCCAACAATACCGCCGAACCAAAGTATGACATGCTGGTAAGCAGTATGACTTATATCGCCCACAACTCACTTGTGTTCTACTCGTGCATATAACATCAACACATAAAACCTAGGCTCGGATGCCACTTTTGGGGAACGTAGTAATTTCAAAATTTTCCTACGCACACGCAAGATTATGGTGATGCATAGCAACGAGAGGGGAGAGTGTGATCTAAGTACCCTTGTAGATCGACAGCAGAAGCGTTATGACAACGCGGTTGATGTAGTCGTACGTCTTCACGGCCCGACCGATCAAGCACCGAAACTACGGCACCTCCGAGTTTTAGCACACGTTCAGCTCGATGACGATCCCCGGACTCCGATCCAGCAAAGTGTCGGGGAAGAGTTCCGTCAGCACGACGGCGTGGTGACGATCTTGATGTACTACTGTCGCAGGGCTTCGCCTAAGCACCGCTACAATATTATCGAGGACTATGGTGGCAGGGGGCGCCGCACACGACTAAGAATATGATCACATGGATCAACTTGTGTCTTTCTGGGGTGCCCCTGCCTCCGTATATAAAGGTTCAAGAGAGGAGGAGGCCGGCCGGCCCCTATGGCGCGCCAAGGAGGAGTCCTCCTCCTAGTAGGAGTAGGACTCCTACTAGGAGGGGGAAAGAAGTGGGGAGGGAGAAGGAAAGGGGGGCGCCGCCCCCCCTCTCCTAGTCCAATTCGGACCAGGGGGGGAGGAGGCGCGCAGCCCACCTTTGGCTGCCCCTCTCTCTCTCCACTAAGGCCCATATGGCCCATTACTTCTCCCGGGGGGGTTCCGGTAACCCTCCGGCTTTCCGGTTTTCTCTGAAATCATCCGGAACACTTCTGGTGTCCGAATATAGCCGTCCAATATATCAATCTTTATGTCTCGACCATTTCGAGACTCCTCGTCATGTCCGTGATCACATCCGGGACTCCGAACAACCTTCGGTACATCAAAACGTATAAACTCATAATAACTGTCATTGAAACCTTAAGCGTGCGGACCCTACGGGTTCGAGAACAATGTAGACATGACCGAGACATGTCTCCGGTCAATAACCAATAGCGGGACCTGGATGCCCATATTGGCTCCTACATATTCTAAAAAGATCTTTATCGGTCAGACCGCATAACAACATACGTTGTTCCCTTTGTCATCGGTATGTTACTTGCCCGAGATTCGATTGTTGGTATCCAATACCTAGTTCAATCTCGTTACCAGCAAGTCTCTTTACTCGTTCTGTAATACATCATCTCGCAACTAACTCATTAGTTGCATTGCTTGCAAGGCTTAAGTTGTTGGGGAACGTAGCAGAAATTCAAAATTTTCCTACGTGTCACCAAGATCTATCTATGGAGAGACCAGCAACGAGGGGAAGGAGAGTGCATCTACATACCCTTGTAGATCCGGAAGCGTTCAAGTGAACGGGGTTGATGGAGTCGTACTCGTCGTGATTCAGATCACCGATGATCCTAGTGCCGAACGGACGGCACCTCCGCGTTCAACACACGTACAACACGGAGACGTCTCCCACGCCTTGATCCAGCAAGGAGGAGGGAGAGTTTGATGGAGATCCAGCAGCACGACGGCGTGGTGGAAGTAGCGGGATTCCAACAGGGCTTCGCTAAGCGCTGCGGGAGGAGGAAGATGTGTCACGGGAGGGAGAGGGAGGCGCCGGGCCTTAGATTTGTTTTGCTCCTCCTTTTCCCCCACTATATATAGGGCCAAGGGAGAGGGGGAGGCGCAGCCCTTGCCCCTTCCTCCAAGGAAGGGTGCGGCCAAGGGTGGGGAGGAGTCCATCCTCCCCAAGGCACCCCTCGGAGGTGCCTTCCCCCTTTAGGACTCTCCCCTTTTTCTCTTCTCTTGGCGCATGGGCCTCTTGGGGCTGGTGCCCTTGGCCCATATAGGCCAAGGCACACCCCCTACAGCCCATGTGGCCCCCCGGGGCAGGTGGCCCCACCCGGTGGACCCCCGGGACCCTTCCGGTGGTCCCGGTACAATACCGGTGACCCCGAAACTTGTCCCGATGGCCGAAATAGCACTTCCTATATATAATTCTTTACCTCTGGACCATTCCGGAACTCCTCGTGACGTCCGGGATCTCATCCGGGACTCCGAACAACTTTCGGGTTACCGCATACTAATATCTCTATAACCCTAGCGTCACCGAACCTTAAGTGTGTAGACCCTACGGGTTCGGGAGACATGCAGACATGACCGAGATGACTCTCCGGTCAATAACCAACAGCGGGATCTGGATACCCATGTTGGCTCCCACATGTTCCACGATGATCTCATCGGATGAACCACGATGTCAAGGACTTAATCAATCCCGTATACAATTCCCTTTGTCTAGCGGTACGATACTTGCCCGAGATTCGATCGTCGGTATCCCGATACCTTGTTCAATCTCGTTACCGGCAAGTCTCTTTACTCGTTCCGTAACACATCATCCCGTGATCAACTCCTTGATCACATTGTGCACATAATGATGATGTCCTACCGAGTGGGCCCAGAGATACCTCTCCGTTTACACGGAGTGACAAATCCCAGTCTCGATTCGTGCCAACCCAACAGACACTTTCGGAGATACCTGTAGTGTACCTTTATAGCCACCCAGTTACGTTGTGACGTTTGGCACACCCAAAGCACTCCTACGGTATCCGGGAGTTGCACAATCTCATGGTCTAAGGAAATGATACTTGACATTAGAAAAGCTTTAGCATACGAACTACACGATCTTGTGCTAGGCTTAGGATTGGGTCTTGTCCATCACATCATTCTCCTAATGATGTGATCCCTTTATCAACGACATCCAATGTCCATGGTCAGGAAACCGTAACCATCTATTGATCAACGAGCTAGTCAACTAGAGGCTTACTAGGGACATGGTGTTGTCTATGTATCCACACATGTATCTGAGTTTCCTATCAATACAATTATAGCATGGATAATAAACGATTATCATGAACAAGGAAATATAATAATAATCAATTTATTATTGCCTCTAGGGCATATTTCCAACACCACTTGCACTAGAGTCAATAATCTAGTTCACATCGCCATGTGATTAACACTCACAGGTCACATCGCCATGTGACTAACACCCAAGAGTTTACTAGAGTTTGATCATGTTGCTTGTGAGAGAGGTTTTAGTCAACGGGTCTGAACCTTTCAGATCCGTGTGTGCTTTACAAAACTCTATGTCATCTCCTAGATGTAGCTACCATGTTTTACTTGGAGCTATTCCAAATAACTGTTCTACTTGGAGCTATTCTAAATTGTTGCTCCATTATATGTATCCGGTATCTCTCTACTCAGACTATCCGGATAGGTGTTAAGCTTGCATCGGCGTAACCCTTTACGACGAACTCTTTTACCACTTCCATAATCGAAAAAATTCCTTAGTCCACTAGTTACTAAGGATAACTTTGACCACTGTCCTGTGATCCGTTCTTGGATCACTCTTGTACCCCTTGACTGACTCATGGCAAGGCACACTTCAGGTGCGGCACACAGCATAGCATACTGTAGAGCCTATGTCTTAAGCATAGGGGACGACCTTCGTCCTTTCTCTCTATTCTGCCGTGGTCGAGCTTTAAGTCTTAACTTCATACCTTACAACTCAGGCAAGAACTCCTTCTTTGACTGATCCATCTTGAACAACTTCAAGATCATGTCAAGGTATGTGCTCATTTGAAAGTACCATTAAGCGTTTTGATCTATCCTTATAGATCTTGATGCTCAATGCTCAAGTAGCTTAATCCAGGTTTTTCCATTGAAAACACTTTCCAAATAACCCTATATGCTTTCCAGAAATTCTACGTCATTTCCGATCAACAATATGTTAAAACATATACTCATCAGAAATTCTATAGTGCTCCCACTCACTTCTTTGGAAACACAAGTTTCTCATAAACTTTGTATAAACCCAAAATCTTTGATCATCTCATCAAAGCATACATTCCAACTCCGAGATGCTTACTCCAGTCCTCAGAAGGATTGCTGGAGCTTTGCATACTTATTAGCATCTTTCAGGATTGACAAAACCTTCCGGTTGTATCACATACAACCTTTCCTTAAGAAAATCGTCGAGGAAACAATGTTTTGACATCCTATCTGCAAGATTTCATAAATAATGCAGTAATCGCTAATATAATTCCAACAGACTCTTAGCATCGCTACGAGTGAGAAAGTCTCACCGTAGTCAACTCCTTGAACTTGTCAGAAAAACATCTTAACGACAAGTCGAGCTTTCTTAATGGTGACATTTACCATCATTGTCCGTCTTCCTTTTAAAATCCATCTGCACTCAATAGCCTTACGACCATCGAGCCATTCTGCCAAAGTCTACACTTTGTTTTCATACATGGATCCTCTCTCGGATTTTATGGCCACAAGCCATTTATCAGAATCCAGGCCCACCATCGCTTCTCCATAGCTCGTAGGTTCATTGTTGTCTAGCAACATGACTTCGAAGACAGGATTACGTACCACTCTGAAGTAGTACGCATCCTTGTCATCCCACGAGGTTTGGGAGTGACTTGATCCGAAGTCTCATGATCAATATCATAAGCTTCCACTTCAATTGGTGTAGGTGCCACAGGAACAACTCTTTGTGCCCTGCTATACACTAGTTGAAGTGACGGTTCAATAACCTCATCAAGTCTCCACCATCCTCCCACTCAATTCTTTCGAGAGAAACTTTTCTCGAGAAAGGACCCGATTCTAGAAACAATTGCTTTCGGATCTGAGACAGGAGGTATACCCAACTGTTTTTGGGTTGTCCTATGAAGATGCATTTATCCGCTTTGGGTTCGAGCTTATCGGCCTGAAACTTTTTCACATAAGCGTCGCAGCCCCAAACTTTTAAGAAATGACAGCTTAGGTTTCTCTAAACCATAGTTCATACCGTGTCATATCATCGGAATTACGTGGTGCCCTATTTAAAGTGAATGTGGTTGTCTTTAATGCCTAACCCATAAACTATTGTGGTAATTCGATAAGAGACATCATGGTATGCATCATATCTAATAGGGTGCAGTTATGATGTTCGGACACACCATCACACTATGGTGTTCCAGGCTGTATTAGTTGTGAAACAATTTCCACAATGTCTTAATTCTGTGCCAAACTCGTAATTTAGATATTCATCTCTATGATCATATCATAGATATTTTATCCTCTTGTCACGACGATCTTTCAACTTCACACTGAAATTACTTGAACCTTTCAATAATTCAGACTCGTGATTCATCAAGTAAACGTACTCAACATCTACTCAAACCATCTGTGAAGAAAGAACATAACGATATCCACTACATGCCTCAGCACTCATTGGACTGCACACATCAAAATGTATTACTTCCAACAATTTGCTTTCTAGTTCCATTTTACTGAAACCGAGGCTTTCAGTCATCTCGCCCATGTGGTATGATTTGCATGCCTCAAGTGATTCAAAATCAAGTGAGTCCAAACGGTCCATTTGCATGGAGTTTCTTCATGCATACACATCAATAGACATGGTTCGCATGTCTCAAACTTTTCAAAAATGAGTGAGTCCAATGATCCATCAACATGGAGCTTCTTCATGCGTTTTATACCGATATGACTTAAGTGGCAGTGCCACAAGTAGGTGGTACTATCATTACTATCTTTTGGCATGAACATGTGTATCACTACGATCGAGATTCAATAAACCATTCATTTTAGGTGTAAGACCATTGAAGGTATTATTCAAATAAACAGAGTAACCATTATTCTCCTTAAATGAATAACCATATTGCGACAGACATAATCCAATCATGTCTATGCTCAACACAAACACCAATCTCGATGGTAGAAGGAGCGTACGATATTTGATTATATCAACATTGGAAACACTTCCAACACATATCGTCAGCTCACCTTTAGCTAGTCTCCGTTTATTTCGTAGCTTTTATTTCGAGTTACTAACACTTAGCAACCGAACCGGTATCTAATACCCTGGTGCTACTAGGAGTACTAGTAAAGTACACATCAACACAATGTATATCCAATATACTTCTATAGACCTTGCCAGCCTTCTAATCTACCAAGTATCTAGGGTAATTCTGCTCCAGTGGTTGTTCCCCTTATTACAGAAGCACTTAGTCTCGGGTTTGGGTTCAACCTTGGGTTTCTTCACTAGAGCAGCAGCTGAATTGTCGTTTCGTGAAGTATCCCTTTGTTCCCTTGCCCTTCTTGAAACTAGTGGTTCTACTAACCATCAACGATTGATGCTCCCTTTTGATTTCTACTTTCGCGGAGTCAAACATCACGAATATCTCAAGGATCATCATATATGTCCCTGGCATATCATAGTTCATCACAAAGATCTAGCAGCTTGGTGGTAATGACTTCGGAGAAACATCACTATCTCATCTGGAAGATCAACTCCCACTTGATTCAAGCGATTGTTGTACTCAGACAATCTGAGCACAAGCACAACAATTGAGCTTTTCTCCTTAGTTTGCAGGTTTAAGAAAATCGTCGGAGGTCTTATACCTCTTGACGTGGGCACGAGCCTGAAATTCCAATTTCAGCCCTCAAAACATCTCATATATTTCGCGACGTTTCAAAAACGTTTTCGGTGCCTTAATTCTAAACCGTTTAACTGAACTATCACGCAGTTATCAAAATGTGTATGTCAGATGTTCGCAACATCCACAGACGACGTTCGAGGTTCAGCACACTGAGCGGTGCATTAAGGACATAAGCCTTCTATGAAGCAATGAGGACAATCCTCAGTTTACGGACCTAGTCCGCATAATAGCTACTATCAACTTTCAACTAATTTTTCTCTAGGAACATATCTAAACAGTAGAACTGAAACGCGAGCTACGACATAATTTGCGAAGACCTTTTGACTATGTTCAGGATAATTAAGTTCATCTTATGAACTCCCACTTAGATAGACATCCCTCTAGTCATCTAAGTGATTACATGATCCGAGTCAACTAGGCCGTGTCCGATCATCACGTGAGACGGACTAGCCAACGTCGGTGAACATCTTCATGTTGATCGTATCTTCTATACGACTCATGCTCGACCTTTCGGTCTTCTGTGTTCTGAGGCCATGTCTGTACATGCTAGGCTCGTCAAGTTAACCCTAAGTGTTTTGCTGTGTTCCGAGGCCATGTTTGTACATGCTAGGCTCGTCAACACCCGTTGTATGTGAACGTAAGGATCCATCACACCCGATCATCACGGCGTGCTTAGAAACGACGAACTGTAGCAACGGTGCACAGTTAGGGGAGAACACTTCTTGAAATTTTAATGAGGGATCATCTTATTTACTACCGTCGTTCTAAGCAAATAAGATGCATAAACATGATAAACATCACATGAAATCAAATAGTGACATGATATGGCCATCATCACTTTGCTCCTTTTGATCTCCATCTTCGGGGCTCCATGATCATCATCGTCACCGGCATGACACCATGATCTCCATCATCATGATCTCCATCATCGTGTCTTCTTGAAGTTGTCACGTCATCTATTACTTCTACTACTACAGCTAACGGTTAAGAATAAAGTAAAGTAATTACATGACGTTTATGTTGACTCACAGGTCATAAATAAATTAAGACAACTCCTATGGCTCCTGCCGGTTGTCATACTCATCGACATGCAAGTCGTGATTCCTATTACAAGAACATGATCAATCTCATACATCACATATATCATTCATCACATCCTTTTGGCCATATCACATCACATAGCATACCCTGCAAAAACAAGTTAGACGTCCTCTAATTGTTGTTTGCATGTTTTACGTGGCTGCTATGGGTTTCTAGCAAGAACGTTTCTTACCTACGCAAAACCACAACGTGATATGCCAATTGCTATTTACCCTTCATAAGGACCCTGTTCATCGAATCCGATCCGACTAAAGTGGGAGAGACAGACACCCGCCAGCCACCTTATGCAACTAGTGCATGTTTGTCGGTGGAACCGGTCTCACGTAAGAGTACGTGTAAGGTTGGTCCGGGCCGCTTCATCCCACAATACCGTAGAATCAAGATAAGACTAGTAACGGCAAGCATATTGAACAAAATCAACGCCCACAACTACTTTGTGTTCTACTCATGCATAGAATCTACGCAATAGACCTAGCTCATGATGCCACTATTGGGGAACGTAGCAGAAATTCAAAATTTTCCTACGTGTCACCAAGATCTATCTATGGAGAGACCAGCAACGAGGGGAAGGAGAGTGCATCTACATACCCTTGTAGATCGCTAAGCGGAAGCGTTCAAGTGAACGGGGTTGATGGAGTCGTACTCGTCGTGATTCAAATCACCGATGATCCTAGCGCCGAACGGACGGCACCTCCGCGTTCAACACACGTACGGAGCAGCGACGTCTCCTCCTTCTTGATCCAGCAAGGGGGAAGGAGAGGTTGATGGAGATCCAGCAGCACGACGGCGTGGTGGAAGTAGCGGGATTTGCAGGGCTTCGCCAAGCACCACAGAAGAGGAGGGAGAGAGAGATATGCAGGGCTGCACCAACAGGGATCGAATCACGCGTGTTTTGGGGCAGCCCTAGGCCTCTATTTATATGGGGAAGGGGAGGGGCTGCGCCCCCTCTAGGGTTCCCACCCCTAGGGGGGGCGGCAGCCCTAGATGGGGACAAGGGTGGCGGCCAAGAGGGGATGGGAGAGGGAGGCGCACCAATATGGGCCCTAAGGCCCATATCCCATTAGGGTTTGCCCCCCCTCTCTCTCTTAGGCGCATGGGCCTTAGTGGGGCTGGTGCCCTTGGCCCATGTAGGCCAAGGAACACTCCCTACAGCCCATGTGGCCCCCCGGAGCTGGTGGCCCCACTTGGTGGACCCCCGGGACCCTCCCGGTGGTCCCGGTACGTTACCGATAAACCCCGAAACTCTTCCAGTGACCAAAACAGGACTTCCCATATATAAATCTTTACCTCCGGACCATTCCGGAACTCCTCATGACGTCCGGGATCTCATCTGGGACTCTGAACAACATTCGGTAACCACATACAAACTTCCTTTACAACCCTAGCGTCATCGAACCTTAAGTGTGTAGACCCTACGGGTTCGGGAGACATGCAGACATGACCGTTCTCCGGTCAATAACCAACAGCGGGATCTGGATACCCATGTTGGTTCCCACATGTTCCACGATGATCTCATCGGATGAACCACGATGTCAAGGACTTAATCAATCCCGTATTCAATTCCCTTTGTCTATCGGTACGATACTTGCCCGAGATTCGATCGTCGGTATCCCGATACCTTGTTCAATCTCGTTACCGGCAAGTCTCTTTACTCGTTCCGTAACACATCATCCCGTGATCAACTCCTTGATCACATTGTGCACATTATGATGATGTCCTACCGAGTGGGCCCAGAGATACCTCTCCGTTTACACGGAGTGACAAATCCCAGTCTCGATTCGTGCCAACCCAACAGACACTTTCGGAGATACCTGTAGTGTACCTTTATAGCCACCCAGTTACGTTGTGACATTTGGCACACCCAAAGCACTCCTACGGTATCCGGGAGTTGCACAATCTCATGGTCTAAGGAAATGATACTTGACATTAGAAAAGCTTTAGCATACGAACTACATGATCTTGTGCTAGGCTTATGATTGGGTCTTGTCCATCACATCATTCTCCTAATGATGTGATCCCGTTATCAACGACATCCAATGTCCATGGTCAGGAAACCGTAACCATCTATTGATCAACGAGCTAGTCAACTAGAGGCTTACTAGGGACATGGTGTTGTCTATGTATCCACACATGTATCTGAGTTTCCTATCAATACAATTATAGCATGGATAATAAACGATTATCATGAACAAGGAAATATAATAATAATCAATTTATTATTGCCTCTAGGGCATATTTCCAACATAAGTGATGTGCATTACTGAGAGGGCCCAGAGATACCTCTCCGACGATCGGAGTGACAAATCCTAATCTCAAAATACGTCAACCCAACATGTACCTTTGGAGACACCTGTAGAGTACCTTTAGAATCACCCAGTTACGTTGTGACATTTGGTAGCACACAAAGTGTTCCTCCGGCACACGGGAGTTACATAATCTCATAGTCATAGGAACATGTATAAGTCATGAAGAAAGCAATAGCAACATACTAAACGATCGGATGCTAAGCTAATGGAATGGGTCATGTCAATCAAATCATTCAACTAATGATGTGATCCCGTTTAATCAAATGACAACTCTTTGTCAATGGTTAGGAAACATAACCATCTTTGATTAACGAGCTAGTCAAGTAGAGGCATACTAGTGACACTCTGTTTGTCTATATATTCACACATGTATTATGTTTTCGGTTAATACAATTCTAGCATGAATAATAAACTTTTATCATGATATAAGGAAATAAATAATAACTTTATTATTGCCTCTAGGGCATATTTCCTTCAGCCGCAAGGTGAGAATGGCGTTCTTGCGTTGCCTATGACATGCATGCCGATGGAAGAACCCAGTGTTGGCGCCCCCTCCTTGAGCTTAAGCATGCGGGATCATTGTCGGGCGATTGTTCTTTCCAGAGAGCTTAATCCTAGCAGCTTCCTCTTTAATACTTTTCGTAGCCCATGCTCATGATCCGTAAGAATGCGCTTGTCCGCTGCCCCATCAAGCCTGAATATGATCTCATGAGCGATGAGGATTTGCATCTTGATGTTCCCGGTCCACCGCTCACTCCACCGTTGTAGTTTTTTGGCAGTGGCCCGGAGCTTCAAATCCAACACTTTGAACGGATTACCGGAAGATGGGACCGAGTGCCATGCCTCTGCCACGATGTCCAAAAACCCCTCTGCTTTTGGCCAGAACGCCTCGAACCGAAACCTCCTACCCATGTGGAGCGCAGCATCCAAGTCAAGTGAGAGTGGGCAGTGGTCGGATACTGCGGATCCAAGCGCCATAAGCAGACAGGACGGGTGCAAGTCCTCTCAGGAGTTTGTAGTGAACACGTGGTCGACCTTTTCCATGGTTGGCAGCCTTCTTTCATTGCTCCACGTGTACCGTCGTGCAAGCAAATACATCTCCTTACAGTGTACAACGAACTGATCTTACCAGTCCCAAAAATAAAAATCTTCGTGCAATAGGGTAACTGACATATTGACATATTCGAGAAATTACCAGCATGGTGAGCACACGTGAGAAAAGAAAGGTATCTTGGACAGAGGAATGCACATGAATCTCTAAAGGCTTCTACTAATTACTGACTTCTGACACCAACGACAAAGGAAGTGCGGCCATGAGCTTGGCCGTGAATCCGTGTGAAACTGGTCGTCAGATTTTTAAGATCGAAACAATGTATGTACTGCCTCGTGGGTATGGAATTGATTTGACTCAATATGGGTTGTCCGATCACATTAGATCCAACGGTGTGTTTAACCTGATAATTGGTATGCTATATAGTGTTATAGAAACTTGCCTTTTGTTTGGTACCACTCTCTACTTATTTTGCTATGTACGAATGACCACAATGGCTTTGAATTTTTGATACTTGTGACGTACATGCTCTGAAAGTGAGATCTTGGAGATGTTTTATTTGTAAAGTAGTTATCATTCTAAGGTTCATATTTTCTTAAAGAAGGAAACCCACTTTTGTGACTTCTCCTTTACTAGGAATAAAAAGGGTTATGGATTTGCCTCATGGAATTTAATGTGTATAATCCTCAGCTTGCCTGATAGTGCGAATTTGGTGTTCGTAAGCGGAAAATATACACCCTTGTCTGGAAAGGTGTGAATGGAACATCACTCTCTTTGAGTCAGATGCTTTGTGCTTGTGATGCGTACTAATGGTAATTGCTTATACTGCTAATTATCATTTTTTGTTGATACTTACAGTGAACGTAAGCGCATACTTACAGTGAACGTAAGCGCAGGTGATACTTGCTTCTCTAATATACGTGTGGAACCCTTGGACGACAATAATCACCTGTGTGGGTTCATGTACATCACCAGTTGACAATTTAATGGCCGTGATAATGTTACATGGAGCCTGTTCACGTAAGTGGAACTCGATGTGTTTCCCTCCAGCCTTCTCTGTTTTTCAATATATCTCTTATGTTACTTAAACTATTAGTTTGCCTTATTGTTTCTTGGCCTTTTATTTGGCAAATCCTCGGTTAATAACATTTTTATGGAAGATAGTATATTGATCTTCAGATAACCTAGAATTGCCCAAGTCTAATGCCAGTTAAAACACTCTTGTTATTTTTGTAGGTCTTGCACCGCTTGCTGCCTTTGGATATGTTATGGCAACACATCTTTCTCTTTATCCTGCAATTCTAATTCTACCTGTATGTGCCACAACCATTTTTTTTCATGTTCGATGGTATGTACATGCCATTTATCTGCATTGCTGATCTCCTAACTGTTAGTTTTTTAGGTTGTTCTTTTATTGGGTTATGGTCCAGATACCCCTCCAACTAAAGTATTTCTTCAAAAAGGCTCAAGTGCCAATAAACTTGACATGTCAGATAATGGAAAAAGCACTAGCCAAAAAGGTTTTGGACAATTCCCATGGAAACCAATACTCCACTTCATATTGTGGGTGTTTTATCTGGTCATGTTATGTGCTGTTCTTGAACAGCATTATTCTAAATAAAGTGGGTGGCCTTCCGGAGATGTTTGAAAAGTAAGATGTTCGACCATTTAATTCTTTTGTAGCCAAAAGTCATGTGAAAGACTGTAATATTTTCTGTTAAGACTTTGCCCATTCACGATGAATTTTAAAGGAGAAATGAATACATCTCTTATTTATGAATTCAATTTAATTTTGGATATTTGCATACTCTGATCAGCATTATTTCCTATCCTCTCCATTTCCCCAACATGTCAGCTTTGTTGTTTACTCAAAGTTGTCTTTTGTTGCAATTGACTGGCTTTTATCTGTTACCAAAATGCCTATTATCGACTTGTGTGCATTCCAATTGACTGGCTTTTATGTGTTACCAAATGCCTAGAATTGACCTGTGTGCATTGGTTTTGCAGGACATATGGTTTTATCCTTATAGTGAAGGATTTATCACCAAATATTGGCGTGTTGTGGTAAGTCTTAAGAAAGTGTAATTGGAAACCAAGTTAATTTGAATAATCTAATTCGTTTGAGGATTAATGCAGGTATTTCTTTGCCGAAGTCTTTTTCTTCAGAGAAGCTTCTTTCTTATAGTCTTTAATATGAACATCATTTTTATGGTGTTGCCATTGGCTATCTGTTTGAAGCATCGACCGTGCTTCCTTGCCTTTGTTTACACAACAATAATATTGTAGCAATGCTGAAATCTTATCCCTCAGTGAGTATATTTTACATGGTATTTCTGATGAATTTAACCCCTTGGCTGCATAAGGAAGGTTGACGTTTAGTTTAGTTTCGTGTTTTGCTCTCTTGTTTTTATTCCTAAATTCATGATGCTTATCTTGAAGGCTGGAGATTCAGCTCTATATCTGGGACTTCTAGGCCTATTCGCCAATGAATTAGCCAGTACCTAAAATGCCGGTTATCAATATTTTTGAATTAGTGTCTAATATCATAAGAAGTTATATAATGCTCTTTGACTTTCCATCCTGCAGAGATGCAATTCACCTTCTTCTTGTTTTTTGGATATATTGGAGTCTCTCTCCTTAGCCCTGTCATGCATAACCTATGGATCTGGAGGGTCGGTCTCTCTCTCTCTCTCTCTCTCTCTCTCTCTCTCCACACACACGCGCGCGCGCACACACACACATGTTGTGTAGTGTTACTAACATGAAAATATTGACAGGGTACTGGTAACGCAAATTTCTACTTCGCCACTGGTTTGGCTTACACCTGCCTTCAGGTAACTATCCATCCCTCTGTGAGCACAATACTGAATGTTCCTTAGAATGCTGGCTGATTGTTCCTTGAGGTAGCAAACATCTCAGCTTAAATAGTCGTGTTTATTAACTTGCTTAGAATGCTGACTGATTGCATTATGTACAGTTTCTCTTACTTGACCTTTTGACATCTTTATTATACTACTTCCTTCTTCCGGAATTAGTTGACGCTCAAACTGAGGGAGTGTAATTTAACGTTTGTCTTAATTTTTTTGCAGACTGTGTTGGTCGTAGTCGTAGAGACTGTAAGTTCAATGATAAAGCATGATAGGCAAGTAAGGCTACTTATAAAAGCTTAGCATGATTCCTTCCTCAGAAGTTGGGCATGTCAGAAGATTCTTTTCTTCTTCCCCTATATACGATGCGACCAGTTCATCCTCGTCTGATTTTAGATGCATGTACTGGATAATGTTCCATATCATCATGCTCTATTGTACCTCCCACAGTTGTACAGATTGCTTAACCAAGATTAGAGAAAAAAATCTAGCTAGGGTTCTCCATGGAAACTAACTATAGTTTGTCAGGTACTGAATTTATTGCCTTGTCTGATCTGTATGAAATCGATTCCATGCGGGAAAATGCATAATACTATGTGCCTTTTTCTGAACTGCACCTAACAGTTTTTTTTGTAAGTTGCACCGTGTGAACTACATACAGATTGAAATGAATGAAGAAACACTAAAACATGCCATGATTCAGAAAAAAGTTACTCCTTTCTAGCCATATTAATTGTCGCTGATCAGATGGAGTAGAACATTTTATAATTCAGAATGAGTAAGTACTCCCTCATCTAAAAAGTCTTATATTAGTTGACACAGGGAGTACTTGTCAAGTGGCGGTACATGAATATTGGGGTGACCGGGTGAGAGATGAGAAATCCAACACGAAGGAGTACCCATGCACGCAAGGTTTCCATCCTATGATCCGGCTGAGCTGCGCGGCGGCCGCAGATCGAGATCAATGGTCGAGCTGTATTATCATGGGCTTGCAAATAATTACCCTTCACCGATCGTAGGTGGGTCTTCCGAAACCCTAGGCTCTGGCAGTCGCCGCAATGTTGGCGTGGCGATCGCTCCTCAGTCCTCAGCCGGTCGCACCCTCTCCTCTCCGGTCTCCGGCCTGCCCACCGCCATGCGAGCCACCCGACAGCCGTTCTTGCTGGCAAAAACCTGATCGGTTCACGGGGATACGCCTCCAACTCCGATGGCGATTCACAAGGACGGGCGGCGGCGGCGGTGGCCACGAAGAAGCGGCATCTATACCTGGTGGTGGACGACCACAAGGACGGCTACGGCATCCACAAGCTGGACCTCACCAACGACGACGGTCTGGACGGCCGCACGCAGCGCCTCCCGGAGCCTCCGGTCCTCCGCGTGGGGTTTCCGACCATCGGCGACCGCGCCCAGTTCGCCGCCGTAGGCAGCAGCATCGTCGCCATATGTACCAGCCCCACCATAGACCCGTGGGGGAAAGACGACGAATTCGGCGGCGTCCTCATCTACGACACCAAGACGGCCGTGCAGGTCGTCTCGCCTCAGCTCCCCAAAACCCTCCTGCTCGCTGGTGGCTACGAGGCCGCCATTGCCGTCGGGAACAGGCTGTACATGTTCGAGTCCAATGGATCGGAGAGGTATTACAAGTATGTAGGCGGCTGTGCCTCGGGCTTGCACTGCTTGACCAACGACGGCGGTGACCGCAGCGGCCCCGGCCGCGACATGTTATGGGATTGGCGGCCATTGTCCCATTCATCGCGGTGGTGTTGGAGCTGGAACGAAAATCTTCTAATGCTCCCCTTCTATGCCGATAACATCACAGCGCATGCAGTGCACGCGCCGCCAGGAGCGCCGCCGCATGACTATGAGATCTTGGTTTCCGATCGCAACGCGAACACGACCTTCTCTTTCAGCACGACGAGGCACGAGTGGACAGAGCGCGGCGACTGGCAGCTGCCAGTCGTCGGCCATGCCCACTACGACGGTGACCTAGACGCGTGGCTTGGGCTCCACGCCGTCAACGACCACCGTTACGGCCATTGGAGACGCACAGACGTCGACGGATACCTCTGCATCGGCAATGTCGCTTCAGAGCCGTCGGAGTGGAAGGTCGGCAGGGAGAAGCTGTTCTGCCTCGACAAAGACACCACAGCTGGATGGAGCCACGTCGACGCCAAGCTCGTGCCCATGGCATCCCACGAAGGCAGGAGTGAGTACTGTCTCATGGAGCGCCTGAGAGCACCCGAGGGGGAAGACGAACAGAAGTGCTTGGGCAATGGCGGCACCTGTCTTCTCCGGCTGACATTCTTTTGTGTCGGGCGTGACGAGGACGGCGAACCCGTGGCCAAGGCTTGCTGGCGCGCTCGCTCTTACTACGTGTCCAGTTACAATGAATATTTTGACGCCCAAGTCTTCTGGATGTAATTAGTAACTCTATACATGTGTGGTTTGAAATTTAGATTCATGAATTCATAGGTTGGTGCTAATAGAATGTGATCATAAAAAGAGAAGTCTGTGTGATGATTTTTCAAATTTGGCAATCCGCTACTTTTGCGGTGCCAAACATCAACCAACAAGAAATTTCTTTCACCAGCTTATATATTTTTATCAGTTTGGCTAACTCACATCTAGATAAAAATTAACTATGTCACATCTAACCTCTCCACCACATGATCTGAAGGCTCTAAGATTCGAACTGCCATCTGTTGTATTTGCACGGCTGTGGTTTTGTTTGTGTGTGGGCTGTGTGTATGCTGCTCTATGCTACTGTCGGCCTGTTCCTGTTGCACGGTGCCGTTGTCAGTGGCAGAGGCAGGAATGCATATAATTGGACGTTGGGGAGGGCCAGTTGCAGGTAACAGTAAAAAGATGTCACTGTTCATATTGCCCCTGTTGGCCTGCTGTGCTGCTCTTTGGCATCTCTACGTGGGCTACCGACATTTTTTTTTGCCCTCTCTTGTTTGTTTTAGGCTTGGCTTTTCCCTTTTGTTTTAGGCTGTGATGTTCTTTTTCTTCTTTTTTCCTCTCTCTATATATATATATATGCAATTTTCAAGATTCATATCTTTTTAGCACGGCTCACGTGTTGTTGTTGTCCCAGCACGAGTTATATGTGCATCCTTGTCCATGTGTTTTTCCGCCATTTCCGTGTTTGTGTTTCTTTTTTTCTTTTTGATTTTTTTAAGCGGGATTGCTAAAACACATCTAGATGAAATTTAGTGATCTCACATTAGATGTCCAGCCATCTGATCTACGTGTCTTTATTTTTCGCGCTCGAGTGATCGCACATGTCGTGATCGATCCACGCCATGTTGTAGAGCATGTTGGGCCGGAAGGCCTACAGTGGAGCCGGGCTGCTTTTGCCTTTATTTTTCTTTTTTTTGTTGGGCCGGCATTGCCTTCGTTTGTGTTGGGCTTTTTTTTAGAATAGACGGGTCTAGCAGAGAGTATATCACATCGATACAGCAGCCTCCCTCGAGTCGTCACTTCCCTCCCATGGTCTTCCATTTCTATTGTTTTGATACAAATCCGAAGGAGATGACCTGACCTGGCGGGTGTGTGGTACACATATGCCAGGGCATGTTTTTTTTGTTTTCCCCTATTTTTAATGCACTTTTTTTCCATGTTGATTTCTTTTGTATACTACATATGCAAGTGTTTGCCTAGTTGTTTGTTCACAAAAAGAAAATTTCCCAATTCTAGTTTGTAGTTTTTGTAGTCGCCTCATTTACAAGTAGTCATCACGAAAATCAATTTTTTTGTAGTTGCCCCAGTTGCAAGTGAACCACCGACTCACAACTAGGGGGCGTATGTTTGTCGCGGGGGGGGGGGGGGGGGGGGTGTGCAGTTGCAAGCCAACCATCGACTTGCAACTAGAGGGCATATGTTCGTAGGGCCCTCAGTTGCAAATCAACCATCAACTTGCAACTAGGGAGGGCGTATGTTTGTAGTGGCCTAGTTGCAAGTCCACAAACGACTCGAAACTAGGACGCGTCATACTTTTGTAGTGGCCCAGTTGCATGTCAACCACGACTCGCAGCTAGTGGGGGTGTATGTTTGTAGGTGTCGGGTTGCAAGTCAACCATCGACTCGCAACTAGGACGCGTCGGACTTTTTTGTACTGGCCCTAGTTGCATGTGAGCCATCGACTAGTTGCATGTGAACAAGGACGCATATGTTTGTAGGGGCCTAGTTGCAAGTCAACCATCGACCCGCAACTAGGACGCATCGTACTTCTTTGTAGATGCCCTAGTTGCATGTGAGCCATCGATTCACAACTAGGGTGGCGTATGTGTTGTAGGGGCCCAGTTGCAAGCTAACCATCAACTCACAAGTAGGACGCGTCGTATTCTTTTGTATTTGCCCCAGTTGCATGTCAACCATCAACTCATAACTAGGGGGGGGGGCGTATGTTTGTAGGGGCCAAGTTGCAAGTCAATCATCAACTCGTAACTGGACGTGTCGTACTTTTTTGTAGTTTTCCCAATTGCATGTCAACCATCGACTCGCAACTAAGGGGGACATATGTTTGTAGGGCCCCAGTTGCAAGTCTTAACCATCAACTCGCCAGGGGGACCTATGTTTGTAGGAGCCCGGTTGCAAGTGAACCATCAACTTACAACTAGTACGCGTCATTCTTTTTTGCAGTGTCCGCATTTACATGTTAACCATCGAATCACAACTAGGGGATGTATGTGTGTAATGGCCTAGTTGCAAGTCAATCATCGACTCGCAAATAGGGGGAGCATATGTTTGTAGGACCCTAGTTGCTAGTCAACCATCACTCGCAACTAGGTGGGGAACACATGTTTGTAGGGCCCGGTAGCAAGTCAACCATCGACTCACAACTAGGACGTCTCATACTTTTTTGTAGTGGCCCCAGTTACATGTCAACCATCGACTCGTAACTAGAGGGGACGAATCTTTGTAGGACACAGTTGCAAGTCAACCATCGACTTGCAACTAGGACGCGCCATAATTTTTTGTAATGACTCCAGTTGCATGTCAACCATCGACCCGCAACTAGGAAGGAGCATATGTTTGTCGGGGCCTAGTTACAAGTCAAACATCGACTCGCAACTAGGACGCATCATACTTTTTAATAGTGACCCCAATTGCATGTCAACCATCGACTCGCAACTAGGGGGGCGTATGTTTGTAGGGGGCCAGTTGCAAGTCAACAATCGACTCACAACTAGGGGGCATATGTTTGTTGGGGCCCAGTTACAAGGCAACCATCCACTTGCAACTAGGAGGGACGTATGTTTGTAGGGGGCCAATTGCAAGTCAACGATTTAAAAAGGTTCGAGTTTCAAAAACCGATCTCTGTGTGTTTATGTCGCTGCTGATGATTTCTTAATGTTGCGCGTTCCACTTAGTACATGTAATCTAATCACATCAAGTGGTAAGTGGAGAGCGCAAATAAGTTGTTAGGTTCCTTGTTCAATCCATGATGCCTTCACTTCTTTATTACTTTTATTACTGTTCGAAGTGTATAAAATGGTGTTGGCCAGTCGGGGGCACTGTACGAAAGAAAACACAACAAGGCACCCAGGGCGAAGGAAAAAACATCATCAGGCAAAAAAACAAATAAGAGGGCCACAAACAAAACTTAGATGTGACATAGTTATGTCACATCTAGATGTGTTCTAGACACACCCTATTTTCATCACCGTTGTATCGACTTGGAGATCCCGGTGTGCATCAATCACGTGCAAGATTTTGGGTTTCGTTTGAAAAAAGAAAAGATAAATCAAGCTCCGAAATGGTTGAATTTTTGAAAATTCAAACGAATTGGCCGAATAATCTTTGAATTTTGAGATGAAATTCATCCAAATATAGAAAAAAGTCTAACTGTAATCCCGTAGTTTACTACGGTCGGAGTCCGAAATACAAGTTGATTCGGGAAAAAGAAAGTCATTGAAATTTATTAACATGGTCCCTTGTTTTGAAGATATCGACGCAGGGAACATAACGGTTCATCATTTGAACGCTCAGATCACTAGATATTCTAGTTTGAAATTTATATCTAGCCAAAAAAAAACATGTTCATCAACCTCTCATCATGATCCGTGGCAAAAATCCACCAAAAACTATCGGTTAACTACAATGTGTTGCATCACATGTCTCAGTTAGGGCTGCATGCATCATTCTGATGCAGAGGCCGGGGGCAATCCTTCTTTTTTGAAAAAAAAATTTGTTGGAGACAACCTTTGTAAAAGATAACCCCTAGTTAGTTATTGTCCGCGTTCTTGGGAATGTTTATGCTTTTTGTACATATAGGGAGTCTTTCTTTTGCGAGGCATAGAGTTATAGGTGGCCTCAGTTCGCTCGTGGGCTGTTCCAAAAATTTCAACACGTGAAGCAAATTTTGGCCGCGACATGATTATTTCGGCGGGGGGGGGGGGGGGGGGGGGGTGGGTGGATCTGCGAATCCTAATTACTTCTTATCGCAACAAATAATCTGCCAATCGCACAGATTTTGCCAGGCGAGCGACTAATTTCACTGGCCCATTTAGCTAGTTAGCGGGAAGATTTTGACTGTAAATTTTCCATATTTTAGGAACCTTCTAGAATGTTTGTCTTACTTTTCTCTACCCCTGTTTACCTTTTTCTTCTTTTTTTCCCTTTTGTTTCCTTTTATTTTCAGAAAAAAGTTCTCAAATTATAAAAAATGGTGCACTTTAATTCAATATTTTTAATTAATTTAATAATTATTTGAATTGGAGAACATTTTTTGTATTCCAGAATATTTTTATTACGGAACATCTTTCAGATTTTGAGATTTGTTATTTCAAATGAGCACATTTTGTACTCGAGAACATTTTTTAATTTGAGAACATATTTTCAAACATTTTTAATTTCCTGAAAACATATTTTACATTTGCGAACATCTTTATCTTTTTTTATATGTAAGAGGTGTAACTGTCTAGTTTTTTTCAAAGCCAGCTAGGAAAATCCAAGTTGGGGAGGTTGTTGGATGCGGCGCTGTGCCTTGCCGGTGTTGTACGGCTGGGAATAGGCGGCGGCGGCTACGGCAGTGAGGAGTGGGAAACCAATGAGGAAGGGAGGCGGACCATGGAGATGATCAAGGCGGGTATCACGTGCGTCCACGCTTTGTCCGCGCCGATGCAAAGCCAACTCAAATTTAAGCCAAAAATGAGACGGCCATATACACTACATCAGATTACCCCCCCCCCCCCCCCCCCCCCCCTCCCCCCCTGCACATCACTCTGTTTCGTTGTTTCTCAAAAAAAAAAACATCACTCTGCTTCGTCGTTTTTCAAAAAAAAAAAGGTCACTGTTGCGAGTTCGACCACGACTAGACAGTCGGCCATGCTTCTTCCTCCCAGCAGCATACCACCACCCCTCCTCTCTCTACGCACGGTAACCTCCTCTCCTGCACTTCCTCGATCCGCAATGGTGTCAGTCTCATCGCCTTCTACTCCAGTGCACACAACCTGTTCGTCGAATTGCTTGCTATGGTCCGGCTGGCCAACACAACACTAGTTTTTCCTCGTGACATTCACTGCATCCGCCAGGCACTACATCTATCAGGGAACAGTGCATCCGTGTACTACGGGACGCGCTGGCAGACGGCTGCTCCGGCACGACGCTCCACCGGTGGCCGGTGCAGCCGGCGATGACGTGCTGCCACAGTGGGGCACGAGGGGGCTCGATGCGCTTACGGTGCTTGGGAGGGGGCGGGCCTTCGAGGCGCGGCGAACGGGGATGGGAGACGAAGGGTGGCCGCAAGCCCGCACCGCTTGAGCATGACCGCGTGGGAGCTGGTCGGCTCTGTTCTAGTGTGCTCCTACTGATGAATGTGTTGCTTTCATTCAGACACTGCTTAACTGAAGATGCTTTCTAGTTTGCGTTGTCCGACGTTGTTCATGATTACAACATAGATTACCTACTTTGCAATCTTTGATCGATCATGCTAACGAGTCAAGTGTATGTTCATCTCCACCTTCTTCCATCTCATGTGCCAATCCAGAGTTTCTTTAGTCTCGCAGGAATCACCTAGCCGACATGCCATATCACATTGTAACACTTCATGGAACAAGCCAAGAATATCTGAAACTGAAGCTACTCTTGTTGAACCTTCAGGAGCGGCCCAATATGGTTTCTCCCCTCTGGTTCAGGCACTGGAATCAACTGCAGCCGAAGACATGTCCTGCTTTCACTTCCCTGGACACAACCAATGGAAAGTTGTTCCGTCTTTGTTGTCGAACTTTATTGGCGCGGGGGCGTTTTTGCATGACTTGCCCGGGCTACCTGAGCTGGATGACCTCTTCTACCCTAAGGGTGTGATTTTGGATGCTCAGAACCGGGCAGCTCAACTGTTTGGATCATCTAAGATGTGGTTCCTAGTCAACGGGAGTACCTGTGGAATCCAGGCCGCCGTGATGGGCACCTGCTGCCCCGGTGACTACATCGTTGTGCCTCGAAACTATCACATTTCAGTGATCTCTGCCCTGATTCTATCCGGTGATGTGCCCAGCCCAAGTATATAGTATCCGAGTACAGTTCTATGTGGGACATTGCTGGTGGTATTACGCCGCCACTGAAGGAACTCCAGAAGGATGGGAAGAAAGTAGGTCCTGTTCTTGTTACTTCAGCGACCTACCACGACATATGCAGCGATGTGCAAGGTATTGTCGATGTTTGCCATCCCTTACACATTCCGGTTATAGTTGACTTGACGAGGCTCATGATGCGCACTTCAGGTTCCATGGCAGTTTTCCAAGCACGGCGATTGAGCAAGGTGCTGACTTGGCTGTGCAATCAATGCACAAGGTTCTGTGCTCTCTTACACAGTCCTCAATGCTTCGCATGGCTGGAGGTCTCGTTGATGCAGATAAAGTGAGCCACTCCTCCAGTTGCTCCGAAGCTCAAGCCCGAGTTACCTCCTACTATCGTCTTTAGATGCTGCAAGAGCTCAATTGAGTGAGAATGGAGAATATTTTGATGACTCGATGGCGATGGCATTAGAAACAAAAGATCAGCTGATGGTAATCCCAGGAGTATCTGTCCTGGACTTGCCATGCTTCGCTTCTGACTTCCCTGCCATTTATCCTTTGGCGTATCACACTAAGTGCTTCAGATCAATACTTACCTGGATACGAAGCAGACGACATTTTGGAAGAGCCTCAAATTGTATCTGAGCTTCTCGGAACACACGCGGGGACAATTGCAGTTAACTTAGGGACCAAAAGGCAAGATGTTCAAAAGCTTGTACAGTGTACAAAGCATCTGTCAGAAAAATATTTCCTCAATGAACGATTACGGTTGCAAGCAAAGTTTTACAACCTTTTTGTTGTGTTTTAATTATGAAACAGTTATCTACTATGAGTTATTGTATTTGATAACCTCTTTTGTCCGGAACAAGTGCAGAATATTAGAATTTCCAAAGTTTTGTTCAAAAGGTTAAGCAAAGTTTGCTACAAGTTATTCAGAAAAAGAATTTGCTACAAGTTAAACTAGATAGGATTTCTGTATGAGTATCTGCAAGTGCAAATTCAAAAAAAATAATGTCTGAGCCCAGGTTCGAACTGGGGTTTAGTGTGTGAGACTAACGTGATAAGAGCATCTACAGCCGGGAGCCCCAAACCCATCTCATACGTCCGGGCGGGCCGCCCGGTCACTGACCGGTCACGATTTTTTAACCCAAACGCCCCCCTCAAACGGGTCTCAAACGCCCGGGCTGACGAGCACCCCTCATATCCAGCCCAAATATGGGGCAGATATAGGGTAGGGACACCCGGGCGCGCTCGGGCACGCCCGCCATGTAAGACTGACGAAGGGGTCCCACACGAACTCACCCGAAAACCCAGCGGTCTGACGAGCGCCTCCTCCGTCGTCGCGGTGTGAACGCCGATGTTGGAGAATGTTGCATGGAAAATAAAAAAATTCTACGCACACGCAAGATCTATCCATGGAGATGCATAGCTACGAGAAGGGAAGAGCATCTACATACCCTTGTAGATCACTAAGCGGAAGCGTTTATCACGCGGTTGATGTAGTCGTACTCTTCGCGATCCGATCGAGGTCCAACCGATCTAGTGCCGAACGGATGGCACCTCCGAGTTTAGCACACGTGCAGCTCGATGACGTCTCCTCCTTCTTGATCCAGCAAGCAGGAGAGGAGAAGTAGATGGGATCACAACCAACATGACGACGTGGTGGTGGTGGAGCACCGACAACGCTTCGCTAAGCGTCTTCGGGATGAGGCGGTGGAACTATGGAGTAACGGGAGAGAGAGAGGAGCGCCAAGGGCTTGGTGTATGCTCTTCGGGCACCCCTCCCCTCTATATATATATAGGTGGAGGGGCATGGGAAACAGCCCTCCTCCCCAAGCCCTAGGGCGCAGCTAAGAGGGGGAGGACTTCGACTCCAAGTCCAATCCTATTCCTACTAGGACTCCTTCCTTTTTTGCCTTCCCTAGCCACATGGGTTTTTGAGGACTTGGTGCGCATAGCCCAATAAGGCCAGGGCATCTTCCCGCAGCCCATGCTAGCCCTTGGGTCGTGGTGGACCCACTTGTGGACTTCCGGATCCCTCTGGAATCCTGCGGAACCTTCTGAGAGCTTCCCGGTACAATACCGAAAAAATTGAACCTTTTTCCGGAACCCAAAACATGACTTACCATATATAAATCTTTACCTCTCGACCATTCCGAGACTCCTCGTGTCATTCGGGATCTCATCCGGGACTCTGAACAACATTGGTTACCACTCATCAAATATCCCAATACTACTATAGCATCAACGAACGTTAAGCGTGCGACCTTGCGGGTTCGAGAATTATGTAGTCATGACCGAGACACCTCTCCGGTCAATAACCAATAGCGGGACCTGGATGCCCATATTGATTCCTAAATATTCCACAAATATCTTTTATCGGTTGAACCTTTATGACAACATACATAAATCTCTTTGTCTGTCGGTATGTTACTTGCCCGAGATTCGATCGTCGGTATCTTCATACCTAGTTCGGTCTCATTACTGGCAAGTCTCTTCACTCGTTCTGTAATACATCATCTCGTAACTAACTCCTTAGTCACTTTGCTTGCAAGCTTCTTGTGATGTGTATTGCCGAGAGGGCCCAGAGATACCTCTCTGATATACTGAGTGACAAATCCAGTCTCGATTCACGCCAACTCAACGGACACCTTTGGAGATACCTGTAGAGAATCTTTATAATCACTTAGTTACGTTGTGACATTTTATAGCACACGAGGTATTCCTCCGGTATCTGGGAGTTGCATGATCTCATGGTCGAAGGAATATGTATTTGACATTAAGAAAGCAGTAGCAATAAACTGAACGATCATATGCTATGCTAATGGTTGGGTCTTGTCCATCACATCATTCTCCTAATGATATGATCCCGTTATCAAATGACAACTCATGTCTATGGTTAGAAAACCTTAATCATCTTTGATCAATGAGCTAGTCTAGTAGAGGCTCACTAGGGACATGGTATTTTTTTAATGTCTTCACACATGTATTTAAGTTTTCGGTCAATACAATTCTAGCATGAATAAGGAAATATAATAATAATAACTTTATTATTGCCTCTAGGGCATATTTCCATTAGCCGCTCCGGCTCGCCGCCCGTGAGCAAATCCGCCTATTTAACCCGACCTGACTCCCGCAACCCTAGTCCATCCACCTCCCCCTCTTCGCATCGCTAGTCCGAGCCCATCCACCTCCTCCCTCTCCCGCTCCGATGCTCTGCCCATGCCCTGTTGCTCCGCCATGGTCCAAAGGAAGATCACCTACAACGCAATGCTCATGCCGGAGCGCCGCTATGAGATCCAGCATGAGACTCGGGCGAGACAAGCCGCGTGCGCCGCTCGCATCGCCGCTGGGCTGCCTTCGAACTCGTCAGAGCCGGAGGAGGAGGAGCTACCTCCGATGGAGGTGGAGAAGGCGGAGCAGCCGGAGCAGTAGTTGTCGGGCTTCAACATGGAGCAGGGAGAGGCGGAGTTCACCGGCGCTCAGTCCGACGAGATGGCGGAACAACATGCCTTCCTGGAGTCCATCCAGGATGAGGCCTATGTGGAGGCCAACCGGGCGTTCCTCCTGTTGAAGCAAGCGGCGCCCGACTCGCTCTTCGCCGAACTCAGCATGAAGATAGAGGTGGAGGAGGCCAGAGCGGAGCAGCCGGAGGAGCCAGAGCTACAACTGTCGCCAATGTTGCCGGAGTCGGGCATGGAGATTGTCGACATCTCCGACGATGAGTAGCTAGGCGATCGATGTAGTATGTAGGTTTATTTCTTTTGCATATCTTTGTATGGATTTAAGAATCTAGTATGAGATGTTCGGATGCAACTAGTGAAATTTGAGACGTGCCTGGTCACTGTCCGCGGACGCGGCCTCCGCACGCGTTTGAGGAACCATATTTGACATATCCGGCTATAGATGCTCTAACCTACTACACCACCCAGACCTATCCATCAAGAAATTGCCAGTTTTGTATTTATTCAGAAGTAGGCATAGTTTGGCAGAGCCTAATTGGAAACAATTATCACGTTAGTGTGACTAGCAAAAGAGTATGTGTGTTGCAACGGAAGAAAAAGATATGACATCCATGTAACCAAAATAATCATGAGTCAAGATACCAATAGGTGCATGTTCTTTATTTCAACATGCCATCCCATCTTCATTTGTCCATCGTTGCATTCTCGCATACAATGATCATAGTGCTTACAGATCCATGACGCGCTTGAATGTGTTCAATTGTAAGCCCTCTCTCGCGCGGCATAAGATGAGGTTTTTCTCTCGCTACATTTATTTCGTCTCCATTTTTTTGGCAGATGCTACCCACCATCCGACTGATCCTCCCATGTTATAAGTCGCCTTGTGCACCGTCCGATGCGAGGCTGCACAGTCGCTAGATTCTTTCACAGACGCCTCGCGGGACCCTTCGACCCGTGCTCTCCCCGCCCGCAACTACCGGCAATCGCCGCATTCAATAGCCCTAGTAGACGGTGCAGCTGGACCCTTATTCGTCAGAGCTCAAGACAACGCAACAATTCTTCATTACAGCTCCAGACCAGCGCGCCTTCCTCGACGACGCTACAAGGAGCTCCATAATGACACCGCTCACCCTGTGATGCTCTGTCGCAGCACCGACGACCCCCGATGCTACTCCATTGCAGCTCGCGTCACTGCATCGCGCTGCTCGGTGATGCTCCATCGCAGCACCGACGACCCACAACGCTGCTCCATTGCAGATCGCATTGCTGCACCATGCCGACCGGCGATGCTCCTTCATAGCACCGAAGGCCGCAGACAGTGTCGTGACGCTGGAAGACAGTCTATACGACATCTACAGTTGGTTCCCAACAACTGGTGTGGGAAGCAAGCCGCCTCTGCAGTTGCTTCCAACCAGACTGTGCGAGGCAGCTGCGTCTTAGGTTTGTTCCCGACAGTGGTAGAGTGAGTCCATGATGTCTGCAGTTGGTTCCCAGCAGCTAGTGGTAGGAGTCATTCACCTTTGCGGGTGGTTCCCATTAGAGGTGAAGGGAGGCAACGGAGGTAGTAGGAGGTACCCGGCATAGGCAGAGGAAGGCAACAGAGTCCTCCTGTCTGACGCCGCGCGTACCTCCTCCAAGCTCCAGGTGTGCATACCTAGTTCGATGATCTATATGTATTTCATCCTCCAGGCTCCATGCTCCATGCACACTCCACCTTGGATGGCCGTCGAGCTCCACTACCTTCTCCTTTGCCATTCCGTCTCCGCCGCCCTCCTGCTTCGCCACGACGATTGTGATCATGCTCTATATGTTTGGAGCATTCTCAATGATCTGTGGCCTATCTTTTTTATCATCAAAAATTGAGTCATACAAGTGCCTCTTTTAGTGTGTGTTTTCACCAAATCAACTCAGTTTTTGAACACCACCAAATGCAGCAGCAGCATCTCTAGATGCCGGCTACTTTTGATTTTTTTTAACAGCACCAAACTCATCCACACCAGTTTTAGCCAACAAACTTTGATCAAGAGACTGGCCAGTCTCCCTCACAAGCTGTACTCAACCATGCAACGAATCAAGACATATTATATTTGTTCTCATGGTTCATAGGTTTGGACAGCAAACTCTGTGATACAATATTGTCCATGGTTATATCAGAAGGAACATCACAGTCTCAACAACACAACATACATACAGCAAAGCAGAGCATTTCCTCTCTTGTTTGGTGTATCCATGGACGACAAGCCACACTCCACACCCCACCTCTCACTCGAACATCGACATGTCAAGCGCCCATGCTGGCCCGCCCGTGAATACGACCAGCTCCTTCCCACATGGCGACATCATCAACTTTGAAATCCTCTTGATCTTTGCCGACGTGGCGGCGAGCAACCCTGTCACGTTGTCCCACACGGGAACCCTCTCGTCCTCACAGGAGTGGGAGTCGGCGGCGTCTGCAGTTGGTTCCCAGCGACTGGCGTGGGAACGAAACCGCCTATGTAGTTGCTTCCAGTCTGAGACTTTGCGAGGCAGGCACGTCTGTGCCTTAGGTATGTTCCCGACAGCGGTAGAGTGAGTCAATGACGTCTGTAGTTGGTTCCCAGCGGCTAGCGGTAGGAATCATTCGCCTCTGCGGGAGGTTCCCATTGGAGGTGAAGGGAGGCAACAGAGGTGGGAGGAGGTACCCAGCACATGTAGGGAAAGGCCGCGGCCTAATCTTCTAAGTTGGTCCGACTCCTGTGAGTTAGTTATTCCAGTCAGAGGTGCAATTTTCCTGAAATTGCTTCCCTTTTCTTGTTTAATATGATGGTCTGATCTTGTGCCCAATTGGTCTTCAAACTTTTTGTTCCACATTTGTAGCATCAGTTTAAAGAAATAAGTTCATTGTTGTGATGCAGGGGGAATATCAGCAGGGTTTTTTTATTGATGCGACGCTTTATGAACTGCCCTTTAATAGTAGACATTCAATTTATACTAAACATTTTTACCTTTGAACAACTTATTTTGTATTTAAATTGTAAATATTTTCCATCCATACATTTTTTTGAATCATGCCATGAAGATTTATTATCGTATTTAACAACACAAACGAAAAGTGCATCTTTGATTTGATTTTACAATTTAAACATCTATCTTTGAAAGCATATATACCACTAATAAGATTAGAACTACAATTACTAGTTTTTGAGTGTGACTTTTAATGAATTTTCATATTTTAGATTGAACATCTTATCAAAATATATAATATAAAAATATAAAAGACATAAAAGACATAAAAGATAACAAATCACGTTCGTGTAAGGAATAGTATGTGCGGTTTAGGTCTACCATGAGCAGCTTATATATGCATGTTTAGTTCTATTTAGCATCCTTCAACTTTGATGTAGCAATAGATAGCCTAAGAAAGTTCTTTATAGATTTTTTGTAGAGTATAGTATCCTACCTTAGTTGTAACTTGTAGAAAATTCTAGAATGTACGAAGGTGTCAACAAGTGGTTTGGCCGTGACATAAATATGACGAGAAATGAGAGCTTAATAGTGAAAGTTAATCATTACCTTG
This sequence comes from Triticum urartu, assembly GCF_003073215.2. Lineage (NCBI taxonomy): Eukaryota > Viridiplantae > Streptophyta > Magnoliopsida > Poales > Poaceae > Triticum > Triticum urartu. The sequence goes on from NC_053025.1 coordinate 607,186,986, forward strand.
TATATTGCTTTTGTTGTTACATGTCAAAATGTCATGACCTTGTTGAAAGGCGAGGAGCAAAAGAGGAGAAAATTAAGGGTTCTTATCCATCTGGGTCTATTAGGTGGTTGTAGCCCACATAAGACACTAGTATGGAAAAAGGCTTTTGAGGCGCCTACAACGATTTTGCATGCCACCTCGAAGAAATCGTCACTATGCTCAAACCATGGGAGGTGTTTTTAAAACCACATCCAATACTTCCCATCGCAAGTTGTTCCCTAAATACAGCCACTTCTGATGCTTTACATTCTTGGTGGTTTCGTGCATTGAACCGCCTAGAATAATTTATCATTCAAAGTGGTTTCCAATGCAGAACCCCCTCGATTTGTTTTTCAGGGTTGGCATGTTATTTATTTATTGTAGCCATCCCTGCAATTGGACTTCAAAGAGAACATTCTCACATACACATCTTCACAGGCATCGACATTCTTATTCATTGCATAAGTATAGAAAACAATGCCACACGACTGAAGGGTTTAAGGTATGAACCCTAAATAGTCATAGCCACCTTAGCTTCTTGATCAAGTCCTCACTTCATCCTAGAAATCAAGGCCTGACTACTCTTCTCTGTGAGGATTCAACCCCTAAAACTTGTCTGCAGAATTGCAGAAGACGAATCTAGCAGGGAATCCTTGACCTTGCCATCATTTTCTCCCATGTAAACTCCACCTGCCATGTCCTTGATTCTGCTTGGATATGCCATTCAAACCCTTCTCCATTGCTGCACCATCATGGAGAGTCCTCTCATGTACGAACAAAAACCCTAGACGACTAGGGAGAACGATCGGAACTCTCGAAAGGCCGGGTAGATGGATAACTGGACTCTTATGGTGGAGGCCGCCATAGGAAAGGGAACACGATGCCTTGGGGAAATAAGATATCCATGAATAAACTCGCTAAATTGAAAATTTCAGCCGTGAGTCTTTTTTTCTTCAGTGTCATTGTTTTTTCTTAGAGAGAGAGAGAGATGGGGTGACGAAGTGAAGGTTTTCTCTTGTGAGAATAGATGTTGATTTGTAGGTTGGGAGAATAGATTTTTTATATAGGTTTGTCGTCTCGCGTCTGAGGGCCCAAAAGCTTGTTCCCGGAGGCCCATCGACGACAGATTAGATTACACTCGTCCCCATGCACATCGATTTATATATCTCAAAAAACAGTAACCCAGGCAGTCTTAGTGTTTTCTATGTCGTGTTTTAAGCTCCCAAGAGGACTTCATGAGCATCTCAACATGTTAATCCAGAAGTTTCGGTGGGGCCGTAAGGATGGAAAGCGCAAACCTCATTGGGTATTCTGGAAAGCAATGACTCAACCAAAAGGTATGGGAAGCTTGGGCTTCAAAGATTTTGAACTTTTAACCTATCTATGTTGGCAAAACATGCATGAAGGCTTTTGCAGCTGCGCGAGTCTTTGAGTGCACGTTTGTTGAAGAGCCTATGCTATCCAGATTCTACCATATTGCATGTGAGTTTGGGCGGTCACCCAAGCTAGATTTGGAGAGCCATAACTAAAGGGAGAGACACATTACAACAAGGGATCATCAAAAGGATAGGAAGTGGAGAGGATACAAACATCTGGAATGAAAACTGGTTGCCAGGAGGCGAGATGATGCGGCCATATGGTTGTTTGGTTCAGAACCCACCCACTTATGTGTCAGAACTAATAGGTTCTACTTCAGCCACATGGGATAGACAACGCCTGCAGTAGGTGTTCTTCCCTTTTGATGCTTCTATGATCATGGGAATCCCGTTATGTACAATGAATATTCCAGATTTCTGGAGCTGGAACTTTGGAAAGAATAGTGTCTTCTCGGTCAGGTCGGCTTATAGAATGCTAGTGACAACTAGACAAAGAAGGGAAGCCTGGCTTGAGGGTTCGACAGGTTCTTCTAGCACTAACAATGATGAAGGGTCCTGGAAATCTCTATGGAAAACTCAGGTACCAGGGAAGATAAGAATGTTTCTTTGAAGGCTCTCAAAACAATCACTGCCGACAGAAGATGTTAGAGCCCATAGCATCATCCTCTTGTGGTTTATGCGGTGCCCCAGATTCATGGCGCTACTCCTTGTTGGTATGTACGGCATCTAGGTGCTCATGGGAACTTGTTGACGAGGAACTTGGGCAAAGTCTGATCGCTATAGCTGAACCAAACGTGAAACATTGTCTTCTCGCTACTTGAAACGTTATCACGTGATCAATTTGTGAAGATGGCAGTTACGCTATGGGCCATCTGGACGTCTCGGTGTAAGGCTATTCACGAAGGAATCTTGCAAACACTACCATGAGCTACGATTGAGACAGGAGAGAAGGCCTACAAGTGTTACGTCGGGCCCGACCATCCCCACCCCGGGAGCTTCAAGACCAAAAGTGCCCCTCCACCCCCCCACACACACATGTTTTCTAAAATCCATGTGAATGGAGCAGTGAGACCAGGCAGGGGGGTTCGGCATCGGTGGTTTGCAGGGACAATGACGGAAACTTCATGGGTAGCTTGGAGGGTAGCCTCGAGGACATTGTCTTCTCGGGGAACGCCTCCCCTACATGGCAGGGCATCCAACATAGTCTTGAGCTCTTGAAAAAGGGCATCGTGTGGCGTGTCGGGGATGGACATAACATCCGCATTTGGCATGACCCATGGCTGTTCACTGAGCCTTCACGCCAACCCATTACCCAGCAAAGGACCTACCAGCTCAGGAGAGCCGCGGAGCTCCTCGACGAGTCTGGTAATTGGTGTCTGGACCTTCTTCACCGCCACTTCCTTCCTCCGGACGTCGACTCCATCAGCAGCATCCGTACATCGCTGCGCGTCACCGACGATATCATCGCTTGGGCGCCTGAGAGGAACGGTATGTTCATCGTTCGTTCGGCCTACCGTCTTGCCATGGACGAGCGCGAGCGTCCATTGGCAACCGCCACGAGCAGGGCATCGGATGGTCGTCGCGCCATCTTAAAGATCATATGGGGGCGTCCTGCTCCCCCGAAGGTACACGTGCTCACTTGGAGAATTGTCACAAACTCTTCGCCTCGAGCTTACTGATATATGTCCCTTTTGTGGCGTGGAACGAGAGGACAACTTTCACGCGATGTGCAAGTGCCGACTTGCCATGGACCTTTGGCGAGCCATGGAGAAGGACGAAATTACGGCATGCCATGTGGCACGGAAGCCGCATGTGTGGCCACTACAGCCTGCAACGTCCGCCCTGATGTCGTTGATCAATGACTTGCTGGTAGCCACTGTCGCGTATGTGTGTGCTAGCCACCAAACAGCATGGAAACAGATCGTTTCGATGGATCAGTACACGTCACTGTCCTCAGGCATAAGGATATTGCCCCTTTTGGTAAACTGCAATGCAATTGACAATAAAAATTTGGCAATGATAGACAATAATCGCGATTGGGAACCAACATTTAAAGCTCAAAGAGAAGGTTGTCAGTTGAGAAAAACAAAAGGTGGTGACATCGATGGTCTGAGCTCACATGGTGCCCTAGACGATGTGGCAAAACTTAAGCTATGCATGGCGACTGGCAGAGGGACGTCACGACAGTTGCGGTGCGCCACTTTCAGTTTCTGATTAAGTCATGCCGTGTTAGTCGGTAAGTGTCAGTGTCAAAACCGGCGGATCTCGGGTAGGGGGTCCCGAACTGTGCGTCTAGGCCGGATGGTAACAGGAGGCAGGGGACACGATGTTTTACCCAGGTTCGGGCCCTCTTGATGGAGGTAAAACCCTACGTGCTGCTTGATTGATATTGATAATATGGGTAGTACAAGAGTAGATCTACCACGAGATCGGAGAGGCTAAACCCTAGAAGCTAGCCTATGGTATGATTGTATGTATATGATCTATCGACTAGCCCGGCCTCGGTTTATATAATGCACCAGAGGCCTAGGATAACAAGAGTCCTAGCCGAATACGCCGGTGGGGAGGAGTCCTTGTCTTGATCACCAAGTCTTGTAGAATCTTCCATGTATGCGGCGGCTGTCCGAACTGGCCCATGAGTATACGGCCATGAGGTCCTCGGCCCAATCTAACAGATCGGGAGATGATGTGGTGAGTACCCCCTAGTCTAGGACACCGTCAGTAGCCCCCTGAACCGGTCTTCAAGTTAGGGACGCTCCTCGATTCTTCCGAACTATTCTTCATCTTCGGTTGTCGGTCATGAAAACTGGTTCAACAAATCTTCTCATCTTCAATCTTGAGGGTCGCCGAAATGCATTCGACAAGTTTATACGTCGGGTATCCGAGGAGCCCCTTTAAGTTTCCGGCCTTTATCAATGCCTTGTTATTTTTATGCCACACCTCAGGTTTTGAAGTTGTTCCTGGGAGGCAGTGTCCTCTTGCGTCCGAGCTCCGACGTCGGACTGCATTCGAGGTATCTTTTGCAGCCGAGCACCAATGCCGGACTGCTTCCGACCTCCAACGCCGAAATGTATCCGAGCTTCAACACTGGACTGTGTCCAAGTTCCAACGCCAAAATGCATCCGAGCTCCAACGCCGGACTGTGTCCAAGCTCCAACGCCGGACTATATCCAAGATGTCATAGATCATCTTGGTACAAAAAAGTTGAAGGAGTTTAGCCGAGCTTAATGCCGTAAATGCCCTCTATGGAGCCAGCCACTAGCGCCCGAACTTTATGCCGGACTGCTCCCGAGGCTGTGCACCACCCCGACTATGGGCCGATTTTTTGTCAATATTTTTTATTGGTGCAATTTATTCTCTGCCGAGATATACAGTCAGTAGCCCTCAAGGTGTGTATCAGTCTAAAACCCGAGATGCACCTGAAGGATGACGTAAGACCGCTGATCCCAGTAGCCGCTGAGACTCAGGTTGATTTGCAAAATCGGCTTGAGGATCAAGTCCTAGCTCGGCAGAATACTTCAGGACGCAAAAAGCGGCGTGCTAGTCCTCGAGACTCAGGTTGGGTGCGACCGACCAACCTAAGGATCAAAATCTCCTCGGAAACTATATTGCACATAAAATTTTCTGCATTGGACAGGCAATGCAGTAGCCCCCGAGACACTGGTCGGGTGGCAACACCAGATCAGGGGATCGATACGCCCCTTTAAAATTAGTAAATGATAAGCCTGAAGCCCAGTAGCCCCCGAGCCTTAATACGGGCACGGGTGGCCGAATTAAGGATCGATATCCAGAGTAAAATCAGAAATTATGTGTAATGATTCTATGTATCCAAGTACATTAATGCTCGGATCCGCATTGTACAAACTTTGTTGACCGACCATCGGCTTCCACCTCCTCGGCCAATAGCCGAGGAGTGTTTGTCCTACTTTATAAAGCCTTTATGAGGGCAAAGATTTACGACAAACAAGGCAATCTGGCCATACGGTTTTATAAACAAAGGTACGCGGAGAGACATGTTATATTACTGTTTAACATAAAAAATGTCTTCCAAAGAAAATAGTCCCGCTATCGGTTCCTTTCTTTGGGTTGTCATGCTAAGCATGATCATGAAACCTCAGCTCTAATGTAAGAGCAAAGTATCGAGGATTTAGTTTGGGAGGCCAATTAATAGCCCCCGGTAGTGTTCAGTGACAGTCGAGGTCAAGCTGTAAACACCTTGGCCAATGTTATGAATGGCCAGTCATTTAACAGCGTCATCGGATTGCTGACCAGTTTACGCTTATTGTGACAGTCAGTTTTCGGCTTTCTCCACTGAGGTGCTTAACCATGTGAGCTGGAGGCACAATCGCAGTGGTTCTCCGTTTGCACACCTAGCCGAACAAAGCGGAACGTAGGAGGCAAGCGCAGGAGCCGGGCAACCCAACTATTGACCGAAGACACAATTCGAAACCAATGCATATATAGTGAGATCCGAGAATGTTTTTGCCGAATCTATAAAGGTGTCTGACATTGCATTGTGAGACTTGTGCTGGAAACACACAAATAGTTTAAAACTGCCATAAGCTTGGAAAACCAAAAAAAACATCAGTAAAAACTTGACCTCCGAACAAGATCAAGTGTTCGGTGCCAATCCGAAAATTGGGGAAAAATTTGTGCTTTTGTCGTGCATTAATATTACACATTCGATCTCAAGACTTCAAGCGGGTCAGCCTACGGCTGAAGCCTCCTATCCCGAAGGCGGAGTGCTTCTCGTTAGACCAGTTTAGCGAACTAAACTCGAGCGGTCACTAGAGAGAAAATGGGTTATCTAGCTATTGACCACACACTTACGTCGAAAAAGGAGCGATAGAAAAAGACTTTGCAACGACCAAGAAGAAAACACATTTACTATAAAATAGCTCATATAAATTTTAAGAGCCCCCAAGTGACTTGGGTAAAAGAATTTTATGTATAATGATTGTATGTACCGAAGTACTTATATCATATCTTTGTTCAACCGAACTTTAAACGCGTCTTAACCGACCATCGGCTTCTCCCTCTTCGGTCAAGGACCGAAAAGTGTTATGTACTCCACCTGCCGAGAATATCGACAGTGTTTCCGATAACCAGGCAATCGGGCCATAAGGCTGTAATAGACAAAGCGCGCTCAGGGAACTTATGCTATATTACAGACGAAGTGTAAGAAGCATCTTCGAAGAACATAGTACCCCCACTGATACCTTTCTTCGGTGCTCATTATTGCTATGATACTTGTGCAATAGATTTTTTGTACACATGAGTTCCGTTGTGTGCCGACCATGATTGAAAACAATAAGAGCGCTAGCTTTCGGCTTCACTCAGTCTGAGGTCAGAGCTCGGAGGACCCGGTTGTTGGGTTTCGTAGTAATTTCAAAAAATTTCCTACACACACGCAAGATCATGGTGATGCATAGCAACGAGAGGGGAGAGTGTTATCTACGTACCCTCGTAGATCGCAATGGAAGCGTTGACGCAACATAGAGGAAGTAGTCGTACGTCTTCCCGATCCGACCGATCCAAGCACCGTTACTCCGGCACCTCCGAGTTCTTAGCACACGTACAGCTCGATGACGCTCCCCGGGCTCCGATCCAGCAAAGCTTCGGGGATGTGTTCCGTCAGCACAATGGTGTGGTGACGATGATGATGTTCTACCGATGCAGGGCTTCGCCTAAGCACTACAACGATATGATCGAGGTGGAATATGGTGGCAGGGGGCACCGCACACGGCTAAGGAACGATCACGTGGATCAACTTGTGTGTCTAGAGGTGCCCCCTGCCCCCGTATATAAAGGATCCAATGGGAGGGGGTGCGGCCAGCCCTAGGAGGCGCACAGGAGGAGTCCTACTCCTACCGGGAGTAGGACTCCCCCCCAATCCTTGTCCAACTAGGAGAGGTGGAGGGAGAATAGGAAAGGGGGGGCGCTGCCCCTCCCTCCTTGTCCAATTCGGACTAGGGGGAGAGGGGGCGCGCGGCCTGCCCTGGCAGCTACTTCCTCTTCTCCACATTAGGCCCATGAGGCCCATTAACCCCCCGGGGGGTTCCGGTAACCCCCCGGTGCTCCGGTTTTATCCGATACTTCTCCGGAACCATTCCGGAGTCCGAATATAGTCATGCAATATATCAATCTTTATGTCTCGACCATTTCGAGACTCCTCGTCATGTCCGTGATCACATCCGGGACTCTGAACTAACTTCGGTACATCAAAATGCATAAAATCATAATAACTGTCATCGTAACATTAAGCGTGCAGACCCTACGGTTCGAGAACAATGTAGACATGACTGAGACACATCTCTGGTCAATAACCAATAGCGGGACCTGGATGCCCATATTGGCTCCTACATATTCTACAAAGATCTTTATCGGTCAGACCGCATAACAACATACGTTGTTCCCTTTGTCATCGGTATGTTACTTGCCCGAGATTCGATCTTCGGTATCCAATACCTAGTTCAATCTCGTTACCGGCAAGTCTCTTTACTCGTTCCGTAATACATCATCTCGCAACTAACTCATTAGTTGCAATGCTTGCAAGGCTTATGTGATGTGCATTACCAAGAGGGCCCAGAGATACCTCTCCGACAATCGGAGTGACAAATCCTATTCTCGAAATACGCCAACCCAACATCTACCATTGGAGACACCTGTAGAGCTCCTTTATAATCACCCAGTTACGTTGTGACGTTTGGTAGCACACAAAGTGTTCCTCCGACAAACGGGAGTTGCATAATCTCATAGTCATCGGAACATGTATAAGTCATGAAGAAAGCAATAGCAACATACTAAACGATCGGGTGCTAAGCTAATGGAATGGGTCATGTCAATCAGATCATTCAACCAATGATGTGACCTCGTTAATCAAATAACAACACTTTGTTCATGGTTAGGAAACATAACCATCTTTGATTAACGAGCTAGTCAAGTAGAGGCATACTAGTGACACTAAGTTTGTCTATGTATTCACACATGTATTATGTCTCCGGTTAATACAATTCTAGCATGAATAATAAACATTTATCATGATATAAGGAAATAAATAATAACTTTATTATTGCCTCTAGGGCATATTTCCTTCACCGGTCGTGACAATCACAGAGGTGCTCCCTTTACTCCCTAGCCGAACAATCGGGAATGTAGGGGTAAGCATAGGAGCCAGGCAACCCAGCTTGCAAATCGCTTATGTCAATATGGTGCATATTGTGGCGTAATACATGAACAAGGAACGAAGCCGTACAAGTATAATCATATGCAAGAGGAAAAGCTTCATAAAGGAAGCCCCCAAATAAACAGGGTATTTGAATTTGTGCGTCACAAACAAAGTTTGGACAAGGAAATTTTTTACAAGCAACTTTTTTTCCAAAAAAGTATAATGCTTGGCCGAACCGAACATAAGTTAAAAATTAAAACTTTGAGCATGAAAGCGACTTAGCTGGTTAATGCGGCCACCATTTGATAGACATGTGTACATATGATGGATAAGCCAGAGTAATAATTCCTTGGGAAAATGAACCCAAACAAGCAAAAAATACTGGGATTAATAGCACCTGGTTTATTTATTGTAGCAATCCGAAGGAAGGTGATTCCCAAAATTGGGACTCGATCTGCACACCCCTTGCCCGATGGGCGATAAAACGGCGGCATGGAAATGCTGGCAAAGGCTGGCTCGCCGAGGCAAAGCCCTCGGTCTAGCTAACGTGACAGAGCTGGTCGGCTAGTGACGCCGAAGTGTCCGGAGTAGGTTGATGAAGAGATGGCGAAGCCCCCGGTCCAGCCGAGATGTCGAATCCTCGATGTCAGCTGATGAGTCGAAGTAGGTCGGCGTGATGGACACCAGCTTGAAGAAGAAATAGTGCGGCCCTGCCGATGCAGGTCGTGACGTGGTCGATGCCGGCTTGATGAAGCGACCGTGCGGCGATGCCGGTGTACCCGCTCCGTGTAATCCATGGGGCGACGATGTTGGTGATGATTTATCCTTCGTGATCCCGGACTCTTGTTCGGCTTGCCGAGATGATGATCCGAAGAAGTTGAGCTCGGCTCAACAAAGTGACGACGTGTCTAGCGCATGTCGGCAGCCTTGGAGCAATATTGCCGGACTGGTTAGACACCAGCATGATGATGAAGATGACATCAGGGGAGGCTTAAAAATTTACGAGCATGTGTTTAAAAACAACTCACAATACTCTAGAAGAGAATTCCTCTAAAAAGGTTGTCCAATATCACGTTCATAAAGAAACATGAATTCGGGTCGGATCCGTATTTGCGCAGAAAACGGATCCGAAAATTGGACCACTCATCGGAAGGTTCCTGGAGTTTGAACCGTCAGATCGAGCTGAAATTTGGAGGGGTGGTAGATATGGGAATTCCATAGTAGATGAACGGTTGGATCTTCCAAAGGACCTCCGAGCTGGGCTCTGGAGACAACGCCCTAAACTCGTCTAGATTCCCGTCCAGATTGACAAGGCTCCGGTATACCATAGATTGTCGGAAATTCCTCCATCAGAACTCGATGAAATTTTGCATGGCTGTTGTAGATGTAATTCCGCACTATTCCACTGAAGCGATCGTCAAACCGACGCTCGAGGAGGAGGTGACAGCGAATACAAGTTCCCTGTCCATAAAAATAGCACGACCGCCCGAGGGCAATATTGACGTTGAGCCCTCGAGCTCCATGGATGATTCCTCCCCGATCTTGATACAGATCGGAGTTGATGTTTGATGAAGGCCCTCGTCCGAACATGGTGATCCCAACACGGGGCGCAGTTCTTGGTCGAACCAAGATGACCAGTCGAGCTGGTGACGAAGATGCTGACATCGCAGTTGACCTGCAGACGAGCCATCGATCCTTTTTCCGATCGCACAGCGGAACTCTCAATGAAAGCACCAATGTCGGTGTCAAAACCGGCGGATCTCGGGTAGGGGGTCCTGAACTGTGCGTCTAGGATGGATGGTAACAGGAGGCAAGGGACACGATGTTTTACCCAGGTTCGGGCCCTCTTGATGGAGGTAAAACCCTACGTCCTGCTTGATTGATATTGATAATATGGGTAGTACAAGAGTAGATCTACCACGAAATCGGAGAGGCTAAACCCTAGAAGCTAGCCTATGGTATGATTGTATGTATATGATCTATCGACTAGCCTGGCCTCGGTTTATATAATGCACCACAGGCCTAGGATAACAAGAGTCCTAGCCGAATACGCCAGCGGGGAGGAGTCCTTGTCTTGATCACCAAGTCTTGTAGAATCTTCCATGTATGCGGCAACTGTCCGAACTGGCCCATGAGTATACGGCCATGGGGGTCCTCGGCCTAATCTAACAGATCGGGAGATGACGTGGTGAGTACCCCTAGTCCAGGACACCGTCAATAAGACTCGTGGTAGGCTACACAATCGGTCACGATGACAATAAAGGGGTGTGCTCTGCAGAGTAGAGAGTCACGTCCCTATAAAAGAAATTCTCTTCCTACTCCACTTCCCACGCAAAATTCGCCAATCCCAATTCAGCTAGCAACTCCACAACTCCACGCACACCGACAGTATTTGCACTTCCTAGGAAAAAATGGGGTTCTGTCGACGGCTCGCGGCTATCACCGTCGGCAAGACCTCGTCCCGTGCCCGCACCCCCTCCGACCCTGCCGTTGCAGACCTCCATGACTCCACTAATGCTCTCCTCGGTTGGACCGAGGCACCCGCGCAGGCATCCTACACATGGATCGGCGATGGGGTCGACCACCTAGGCCGACTCCGAGAGCGACTGGTCTACTTGCTCCGCCACCTCCAGGAAACAACGTCATGATGGTGGACGCTCCTCATCCTCGCCGACGCGCACGAATGCTTCGGCGACGTGCTCCAGTCCCTGAAGCAACTCATCGTCGAGGTGCAGGCCGCGTTGCGCCATCATGACACCGCGCGCCTCGCTGCCGCGGTGCATGCGCGGCGTGGCTGCGATCGTGCTTTCTCCTGCTTCGCATCCACATTGCGCGGCTTCTTGCACCATTCTTGCTCCTCCACTGTGGCCACATCCAACCCCAGCGAGGCCGCGCTAGCAGAGGCCGTTGCAGCCGCCACGTGTGCAGCGGCAGCCGCATCCGCCGTCATCTTCACCGGAATCGCCTCTTTCTCGGCCTCCTCTGCCCTGCGAGCATTGACCTCCTTGATGGCTTCATCTCCTTCGAAGGCAATGGAACGCTTTCGGAGGCTTGAGGAGTGCGTCGTGGCGGCGGAGGACAGATGCGATCAGGTGCACCGTGCGCTCGTGAACGCGAGGATATCATTGCTGAACGTACTCAGTGCAGATGAATCTGCTAGTCTTTTCAAGCATTATACGTGTTGTATATAGAAATCGTCTCAACATGAAACTGGCACAATCACGACATCCCTTACTTCACATTAAATGAAACTGGCACAATCATGACATCCCTTACTTCACACTAAATGAAACTGGCACAATCTATCATCGAGACGCAGGCCGCGTTACACCATCAAACTCTACCCCCCTGTGTATCGCCATTTCTGTTTTGAAAAAAACAAAAGAAAATGATAAATACTTCAAAAAGTAAAATCCGTCGAGATGTAGTTATATTACTACATCTACTAGTCAGGAAAATTAAAAAACTTAAATTTGGACATGTTTTGATAAAAAGTGTCATGAAAAAGTAAAACGGCTATAAGTTTTGTATACGACGTCAAAAAAACCCGTATGATATATCAAAATGTTCAGCACGAAACACATACATTTAAGGGTATTAAAATATGCTTTAGTATACTAGCTCAAGTTCATATATACAATTGTTGCAACTTGTATAATAGTATAGAAGAAAAACAACACAAAAAGAGATTCTAGAAAGATAGTTATGAGTGTAAAAACATATCATTATTTTGCTAAACTAAGAGAGGAAGAAGAAATTACGGCATGCCGTGTGGCACGGAAGCTGCATGCGTGGCCACTATAGCCAGCAGCGTCTGCTCCGATGTCGTTGATCAATGACTTGCTGGTAGCCACTGTTGCGTATGCGTGTACCGGCCACCAAACAGCAAGGAAACTGATCGTTTCGATGGATCGGTACACGTCACTGTAATCTAGCATAAGGATATTGCCCCTTTTGGTAAACTGTAATGCAATGGACAATAAAAATTTGGTAGTGATAGACAATAATCGTGATTGGGAACCGGCATTTAAAGCTCAAAGAAAAGGTTGTCAGTTGAGAAAAACAAAAAGTGGTGATGTCGATGGTCTGGGCTCACATGGTGCCCTCGACGATGTGGCAAAACTTAAGCCATGCATGGCGACGGGCAGAGGGACGTCACGGCAGTTGCGGTGCGCCACTTTCAGTTTCTGATTAAGTCATGCCGTGTTAGTCGGTAAGACTCGTGGTAGGCTACACAATCGGTCACGACGACAATAAGGGGGTGTGCTCTGCAGAGTAGAGAGCCGCGTCCCTATAAAAGACATTCTCTTCCTACTCCACTTTCCACGCAAAAGTAGCCAATCCCAATTCAGCCAGCAACTCCACAACTGCACGCACACCGACAGCATTTCCACTTCCTAGGAAAAATGGGTTTGCGCCGATGGCTCGCGGCTACCACCATCGGCAAGACCTCCTCCCGTCCCCGCACCCCTCTGACCCTGCCGTTGCAGGCCTCCATGACTCTACTGATGCTCTCCTCGGGTGGATCGAGGCACCCGCACAGGCATCTAGCACATGGATTGGCGACGGGGTCGACCACCTAGGCCGACTCCTAGAGTGACTGGTCGACCTGCTCTGCCACCTACAGGCAACGATGTCATCATGGTGGACGGAGCGACATCTTAAAGAACTCCTCATCCTCGCCAACACGCACGAAAGCTTTGGCGACGTGCTCCAGTCCCTGAAGCAACTCATCGTCGAGGCGCAGGCCTCGTTGCGCAATCATGACACCGCGCGCCTCCCTGCCGCGGTGCATGCGCCCCGTGTCTGCGATCGTGCTTTCTCCCGCCTCACATCCACATTACGCGCCTTCTTGCACCATTCTTGCTCCTCCACCGTGGCCACATCCAACCCCAGCGGGGCCGTGCTAGCAGCGGCCGTTGCAGCCGCCACGTGTGCAGCGGCAGCCGCGTCTGCCATCATCTTCGCCGGAATCGCCTCTTTCTCGGCCTCCTCTGCCCTGCGAGCATTGACCTCCTTGATGGCTTCCTCTCCTGCGATGGCAATGGAACGCTTGCGGAGGCTTAAGGAGTGCGCTGTGGCGGCTGAGGACGGATGCGAGCACGTGCGCCGCGCGCTCGTGAACGCGAGGATGTCGTTTCTGAACGTACTCAGTGCAGATGAATCTGCTGGTCTTTTCAAGCACTATACATGTTGTATATAGAAATCGTCTCAAAATGAAACTGGCACAATCATGACATCCCTTCCTTCACACTAAATGAAACTAGCACAATCATGACATCCCTTACTTCACACTAAATGAAACTGGCACAATCTATCGTCGAGGCGCAGACCTCGTTGCGCTATCAAACTCTACCCCCCCCCCCCCGTGTATCGCCATTTCAGTTTTGAAAAAAACAAAATAAAATGATAAAAACTTCAAAAAGTGAAATCCTTCGAGATGTAGTTATATTACTACATCTACTAGTTAGGAAAATTAAAAAACTTAAATTTGGACATGTTTTGCAAAAAAGTGTCATGAAAAAGTAAAACGGCTATAAATTTTGCATACGACGTTGAAAAAACCCGTATAATATATCAAAATGTTCAGCACGAAACACATACATTTAATGGTATTAAATTTGCTTTAGGTTACTAGCTCAAGTACATATATACAATTGTTGCAACTAGTATAATAGTATAGAAGAAAAACAACAAAAAAAGAGATTCTAGAAAGATAGTTATGAGTGTAAAAACATATCACTATTTTGCTAAACAAAGAGAGGAAGACGAAATTATGGCATGCCATGTGGCACAGAAGCCGCATGCGTGGCCACTACAGCCTGCAGCATCCGCTCCGATGTCGTTGATCAATGACTTGCTGGTAGCCACTGTCGCGTATGCGTGTGCCAGCCACCAAACAGCAAGGAAACAGATCGTTTCGATGGATCGGTACACGTCGCTGTCCTCTGGCATAAGGATATTGCCCCTTTTGGTAAACTGTAATGCAATTGACAATAAAAATTTGGCAATGATAGACAATAATCGTGATTGGGAACCGGCATTTAAAGCTCAAAGAGAAGGTTGTCAGTTATGAAAAACAAAAATTGGTGACGTCGATGGTCTGAGCTCACATCGTGCCCTCGACGATGTGGCAAAACTTAAGCCATGCATGGCGACGGGCAGAGGGACGTCACGGCAGTTGCGGTGCGCCACTTTCAGTTTCTGATTAAGTCATGGAGTGTTAGTCGGTAAGACTCGTGGTAGGCTACACAATCGGTCACGACGACAATAAGGGGGTGTGCTATGCAGAGTAGAGAGTCGCGTCCCTATAAACGACATTCTTTTCCTACTCCACTTCCCATGCAAAAGTCGCCAATCCCAATTCAGCCAGCAACTCCACAACTCCATGCACACCGACATCATTTCCACTTCCTAGGAAAAATGGGGTTCCGCCGACGGCTCGCAGCTATCACCGTCGGCAAGACATCCTCCCGTGCCCGCACCCCCTCCGACCCTGCCGTTGCAGGCCTCCATGACTCCACTGATGCTCTCCTCGGGCGGATCGAGGCACCCGCTCAGGCATCCTGCACATGGATTGGCAATGGGGTCGACCACCTAGGCCGACTCCTAGAGCGACTGGTCGACCTGCTCTGCCACCTATAGGCAACGATGTCATCGTGGTGGACGGAGCGACTTCTTAACGAACTCCTCATCCTCGCTGACGCGCACGACTGCTTTGGAGACGTGCTCTAGTCCCTGAAGCAACTCATCGTCGAGGCGCAGGCCTCGTTGCGCCATCATGACACGACGCGCCTCGCTGCCGCGGTGCATGCGCGCCGTGGCTGCAATCGTGCTTTCTCGCGCCTCGCATCCACATTGCACGCCTTCTTGCACCATTCTAGCTCCTCCACCGTGGCCATGTCCAACCCCAGCGAGGCTGTGCTGGCAGAGGCCGTTGCTGCCGCCACGTGTGCAGCGGCAGCCGCGTCCGCCGTCATCTTCGCCGGAATCGCCTCTTTCTCGGCCTCCTCTGCCCTACGAGCATTGACCTCGTTGATGGCTTCATCTCCTGCGAAGGCAATGGAACGCTTGCAGAGGCTTAAGGAGTGCGTCGTGGCGGCGGAGGACGGATGCGAGCAGGTGCGCCGCACGCTCGTGAATGCGAGGATGTCGTTGCTGAACGTATTCAGTGCAGATGAATCTACTGGTCTTTTCAAGCACTATACGTGTTGTATATAGAAATCGTCTCAAAATGAAACTGGCACAATCATGACATCCTTTACTTCACACTCAATGAAACTAGCACAATCATGACATCCCTTACTTCACACTAAATGAAACTGGCACAATCTATCATCGAGGCGCAGGCCGCGTTGCACCATCAAACTCTACCCCCCCTGAGGGAGTCCTAGATTAGGGGGTGTCCGGATAGCCGGACTATATCGGCCGGACTCCTGGACTATGAAGATACAAGATTGAAGACTTCGTCCCGTGTCCGGAAGGGACTTTCCTTGGCGTGGAAGGCAAGCTTGGCGATACGGATATGTAGATCTCCTACCATTGTAACCAACTCTGTGTAACCCTAGCCCTCTCCGGTGTCAATATAAACCGGAGGGTTTTAGTCCGTAGGAACAACAATCATACCATAGGCTAGCTTCTAGGGTTTAGCCTCCTTGATCTCGTTGTAGATCTACTCTTGTACTACCCATATCATCAATATTAATCAAGCAGGACGTAGGGTTTTACCTCCATTGAGAGGGCCCGAACCTGGGTAAAAACATCGTGTCCCCTGTCTCCTGTTACCATCCGCCTAGACACACAATTCGGGACCCCCAACCCGAGATCTGCTGGTTTTGACACCGACATTGGTGCTTTCATTGAGAGTTCCTCTGTGCCATCGCCATCAGGAAGGATGCCTCATCCCGTCTTTAAAGACGGTACCATTGCTAAGGGAGCTTTGGCTGTCGGCCAAAATCTCCGGCTAGGTGGTTTCCTTATGACCGCCTGTTCGGCTGCTGCACCGACGATGACCTCTCGGGTCATCGAAAGCAATCTTCATGCCAGCTCAGAATTCACCGAGCAGCTAGATCCAATGGAGCTCTCTTCCCTAAACGAGCTCTTGGATCGCATCGCCGCCCTGGGAGTTGCTACGGATTACGACCAGATTGGGCCTAAACCCGATCTGAGAAAGATTAACTCTCCCCAGGTCACCCATCATGGTGCCGTGGTAGAGGGACAGTGCGGCGACCCTTCGTCTATCTTAAGGACTAGCTATGTCCAGATTCCCGATCCCTCCAAGCCGGATACCCGCGGAGGGGAGGACATCACTCAAGACCTAAACTTAAAGTCAGGCGATGGGCTAGATTCATTGGACAGCATCCAAGAATCCAAACTTCCAAGTTCAGAATCTCCTTGGCCTCTGGGTCTCAGATTGGGTAAGGTTTCGGATTTGATTCCACCCACCCACCCGTACATAAGCGATCTATCCCAAATTAGGCAAGAGCCCGAAGACACAGTACATCATTACTGGGCCAGATTCCTCCTGGTTATGAACAGGATAAAGGACTGCCGCGAGGAAGATGCAATTTCATTCTTCTTCAATAATTGCACGGACAAGGGAATCCTCAACGCCATAAGTCGCCGTGATATTACACGCTTCGCTGACTTGGCGTCCATAGTACGAAAGTACTGTGCGATGGAAAGCGCCTGGAAAACCGAAATAAAATTTTGGGACAATCCGGCCCTGAATACAAACCTTGTCCGAAATAAAAGGGTGCATCATCGCCAGACACCCGAGTTCAATACCAAAAAGCAAAAGCCCTCTACAGGGCACGGAACCGTACTGGAAGGATGGCTTAATGGACCCTGTAAAATTCACGGTGCAGAGGGCGCCACACCAACTCACAGCCTTAGAGCATGTTGGATACTCCGGTAGGTGGCAAAAATTGGCGAAGATCTTCTAATTCCAGAAGCCACAGAAAGCCACCCCAGAGACACCAGTACGGTATTAACAGTCTTCAAGAATTTCACATCAAATAATATGCGAAAAAGAACACTCCGCAGCCTTGCCAAAGTCTACCAAGTAGCAATAATAAACCCATGGAGTTACACGGCTATTACTTTTAACGCCAGGGATGAACCTAAATTCCGAACAGCCCGAGCACCAGCTGCATTGGTCCTCAGTCCAATAGTGGACGGCTTTCGTCTTACCAAGGTACTCATGGATGGCGGCAGCGGATTGAACCTCATTTATGAGGAAACCCTTCCAAAAATGGAAATAGACTGGAACTGCATTGAGTGAAGCAGCACAACCTTTAGAGGAATAATCCCCAGTCGGGAAGCACGCTGTACAGGAAAAATCACACGAGATGTGGTGTTCGGCACGCTGGATAATTACAGGTCCGAAGAGGTCACGTTCCAAGTGGCCCCGTTCAGTAGCGGATATCACGCTCTGCTAGGGCGGGAAGCGTTTACAACCTTCCAAGCAATACCCCATTACGGGTACATGAAGCTCAAGATGGCCGGGCCTAACGGAATCATCACTCTCGCTAGTGATCCGGACATAGCACTCCGCGCCGAAAACAAGACAGCCGCACTGGCCCTCGAGGCGCTTTCGGAAGCCCTAGCGGCTGAGGAACTGACTGCGCTGCGCTCCACGGTGAATAGGGACGATGTGATACTCGACAAAAGATCCAACTCCACCTCCTTTAAACCGGTGGACGAAATAGTCAAATTCCAGGTCCATCCAACGGACCCCAATAAAACAGCTTCCATCGGGGCACAGTTAAACCCTGATGTAGACGCTGCACTGCGAGAGTTCCTACGAGAGAACTGGGACATTTTCCCCTGGCACCCTTCACACATGCCAGGAATCCCACGCAGGCTGGCCGAACACAGCTTAAATATCCTAAAAGGATTCAAGCCAGTCAAACAGGCTCTTCGGCGTTTTTCCGAACCTAAGAGACAGGCCATGGGAGAGGAACTAGCCAAGCTGTTGGAGGCCAGATTCATCAAAGATATAAAACACCTGAACTGGCTAGCAAACCTGGTGATGGTACCAAAGAAGGACAAATCCTGGCGCCTGTGCGTTGATTTTAAAGACCTTAACAAGGCTTGCCCAAAGGATCCCTTCCCTCTCCCCCGCATCGATCAAATTATCGACGCTATCGCAGGACACGATTTGTTGTGTTTCCTCGACGCATACTCCGGCTACCATCAAATAAAGATGGCAGTCAGACCAAGCCGCAACGACATTCATCACACCATATGGCCCATTCTGCTTCAACACAATGCCCTTCGGGCTCAAAAACGCCGGCGCAACATATCAGCGCATGATTCAGACATGTCTGGCAAACCAGATCGGCAAAACAGTGGAGGCATTCGTAGATGATGTGGTCGTTAAAACAAGACATGTCGAATCTCTAGTAGACGACTTGAGGCTAACATTCGATAACCTCCGAACATACGACATCAAGCTCAACCCGGAAAAATGCGTTTTCGGCGTTCCAGCCGGAAAGCTCTTGGGCTTCATTGTATCCGGTAGAGGAATTGAAGCAAATCTAGCCAAGATCCGAGCTCTGTCACAATTGGATATCCCGAAGGACCTCAGACAAATACAAAAATTAACCAGATGCATGGCGGCTCTAAGCCGCTTTATCTCCCGCTTGGGAGAAAAGGCCCTACCCCTTTACCGCCTCCTTCGGCGCACCGAACACTTCGATTGGACGGATGCAGCCACGGCCGGACTCGACAAAATAAAAGCCATCGTGGCAACAAACCCAGTCTTGTCCATGCCAAACTTTGGCGAACCAATGCTATTATACATTGCAGCAACCCATCAGGTCATAAGCGCAGTGCTCGTCGTCAAACGAGAAACGGACGGACACAAATTCCCCCTTCAAAAGCCAGTCTACTATGTGTCCACTGTCCATACTCCGTGCAAGTCACGGTACCCGCATTATCAAAAGATTGCGTACGCGGTATTTATGGCATCCCGGAAGCTGCGACACTACTTTCAAGAGTGTTCAATAAGAGTAGCCACGGAAGTGCCACTTAACGATATTATAAACAACCGCAACACGACGGGCCGGATTGCAAAATGGGCCATTGAGCTCCTCCTGTTCGACATAACTTACAAGCCACGGCGAGCTATCAAGTCGCAAGTTTTGGCCGACTTCATCGCAGAATGGACGGAGGCCGAATTCCCTAAAGAGTGCGACACATATTCAAACTGGGTCATGCACTTCGACGGCTCCAAAATGTTGGCCGGTCTAGGCGCTGCCGTCGTTTTGACATCCCCCATAGGATACACAGTTCAATATGTACTCCAGATAATGTACACAGACTCCAACAATGCAGCCGAATATGAGGCCCTTTTACATGGTCTCCGGATGGTAGTATCCATGGGCATTCAACGCCTAGAGGTGTGCGGGGACTCGAACCTCGCAATATGCCAAATAAATGGAGCCTTTGATGCCAAGGATCCAAAAATGGTAGCTTATCGCAATGCTGTCCTAAAAATATCAGCTCGGTTCGAAGGGCTCGAATTTCACCATATAGCCCGGGAAAATAATCAGGCGGCAGATGTCCTGGCACGCATCGGTGCAAAACGCGATGTAGCCCCCCCAACATCTTCTTGGAAAGGCTGTTCAATCCATCCGTAGTATGGGAAGGGGAACCCAACAATAACAGCCCGAACCCAACCGCACTGCCCGACACCGAACACTCTGACATAATTGGAGACTCTGCCAATGAAATAACACCTTCAACCCACGTAATAATGGCTGTCATTGCCCCATGGACAGAACCATTCCTCGCCTACCTTACTAGGCAGGAACTCCCCGAGGACTAAAATGAGGCACGCTGCATAGTGCGGCGATCTAAAGCCTATAAAGTCCATGAGGGAGAGCTTTATAAGAAAAGCACTACCGGAGTCCTTCAAAGGTGCATCTCCGAAGAGTAAGGCGGAACCTCCTGGCTGAAATTCATGCCGGACTCGGCGGTCATCACGCTGCAGCTCGGTCCCTTGTAAGCAAGGCCTTCCGTATAGGCTTTTATTGGCCGACAGCCCGGGCAGACACCCAGGACTTAGTCCGACGATGCGTCGGCTGCCAGCTTTTTGCAAACCAAAGCCATATGCCACCTACCACCCTCCAAACTATCCCCATCACTTGGCCCTTCGCGGTCTGGGGGCTTGACATGGTTGGACCCCTTAAAGGCGGAACCCACAAGAAAAAATACTTACTGGTCATGGTGGATAAGTTCACCAAATGGATAGAAGCCAAGCCTGTTAAGACGGCCGAATCCAGACCGGTGATAGACTTTATATCCGGGGTTGTACACCGTTACGGCGTCCCCCACAGCATCATCACTGATAACGGCACGAACTTTACGGCCGACGAGGTAAAACTCTGGTGCAAAAACATGGGCATCAAGCTCGATTATGCTTCCGTCTATCACCCACAAACTAACGGCCAGGTCGAACGTGCAAATGGTCTTATCATGAGCGGCATCAAACCCAGATTAGTGCAGTCCCTTAAGGAATCTAATACGCACTGGGTAGAGGAGCTCGACTCCGTACTCTGGGGGCTGCGGACCATGCCGAATCGCACCAGTGGATACACACCATTCTTCATGGTGTACGGCGCAGAGGCAGTTTTGCCCTGCGACATAATTCATGACTCACCTCGAGTGCGCATGTACGAAGAAAGAGAAGCCGAGCTCGATTGGCAGGACAGTTTGGACGCCTTGGAGGAAGAGCGTGACGTGGCAAAAGCCCGTTCCGCATTCTATCAACAGCAGGCTCGAAGATACCAAAGCAGAGAAGTATAGGCCAAAAATTACAACATTGGCGAATTAGTTCTACGCCTGCCGGACAAGAAAAAGGACAAACTCAAGCCCAATTGGGAAGGTCCCTTCATAATTGACCAAGTCCTGACTGGTGGAGCGTACCGCCTGCGAGATGCATCGGATAACCGACTGGAGCCGAACCCATGGAACGCAGCCCGTCTCCGAAGATTCTATGCGTAGCGCCGGACTCTGTGTTCGTCTCCTTCCTCTTTCCATTTTTATATACTTTCTGTCTTACATTTCTCTCCTTCTCCCCTCTCTCTCTCTTATAGCCCTTAAAGGCTCATAAAGTGACGCGCTATCCATGCTCATTAAACCTGGGGACTTCTTTAAACAGAAGCTTATTTATACAGGCTTCATGCCCAACACATGTGTCACACTTCCGCATGTACCTTTTATTCACCATTATATGCATCGATATGACTTAAGTTTTGGCCAAGCTGGGTTGTCTGGCTCCTGTGCTTACCCCTACGTTCCCGATTGTTCGGCTAGGTGGTAAAGGGAGCACCTCTGCAATTGTTACTGTTGGGTCAGCCGGATGTGTACCTCAGACTGGGTGAAGCCGAAAGCTAGCGTTCTTAAGGGAATATTCGATTGGTGAACTAAAGATGATCTTTTTTTTCACTTATTTATCTATACGCCCCCAGATGTTTTTCCTGCGTCTCTTTTCACAGAATGGACATGCACTTTAGGGCATGCCTCCCAGGGAAAGGAACCCCTAACGGAACTATTCTCCCTGGAAGATGTTTCTTACTAACCATGTAATATAACATAACTAGTTGGGCACTTGTCTGTTCAAGCACTAATGACCCCTACGCCTGGTCTCCATGCATACCTCGGTTCTTATATAACCGCGAGGGTATTCGGACACACTCCAGACCGTCAGGTCCCGAGGTTGAAGCGAAAAGGTCGGCCATGACAAGCGATCTACAATCCGGCTAGAAGGCATTACACATGTCAATTAAAATTACATAGTCAATCTGACTTATTGTATTCCTCTTCAATACCATCTAACAGGCTGTCTAGCTTACAGTCCTGTTGGGAATACTTTGCGGCCAATTCTACATGGCCATATACTAAGCTCACAGGGATCTCCTTCCCATCTGGCCCCACGGGTCCGACCTCGGCCATGTGGTTTGGGTCAGCCTTCGTGTATCGCGTCTTCACCATGGCCGAGGCCTCCCTGGCGCCTTGACGGCAGGCCGACATCTTCCACAATCGGAAGCGCCGCCACTTTCCCTTCAACTTCTCTACAAGCTCTCCAAGGCCTTCGGGCATGGAGACGGATGGCCACAAGGCCTGGGCGACTCCTTGCATCACCTGCCGAACTCGCTCGCGCAGTTGTGAGAGCTCGGGAAGAAGGTCACCCGTAGAACCGGGCATTTCCTCTGCAGGACGACCTGTTAGCGTACCTACAGACATTACTCTGTTAGTCGACCTCCTCGCTGAACTCTTTTTTCAAAGTTCATTTAAGCACTTACTAAATATGCCGCGTCGAAGCCACTGATTCTCCTTAACGGAGTCCAACAGCTGGGCACGAACATCCTTCAGTTCAACGCCCAACTTGGTGTTGGCATCTTGGAGATCGTTCTTCTCCCGCCTCACCTTTGTCAGCACACTCTCACCAGCCTTCAGCTGGCGTAGGAGTTGTTGCTTTTCCGGATTTAATCCGGCGCCATCTGCAATTTCATTTGTCAGATTTGCACCCACGCTGCACTTCACAAAATACTTATCTTTCGAAGCGTATATTATCAGAGGGGGTCTCCTTGGGCTCCCCTGCCGCGGCTAGTGCGGCCTCAAGTTGGGCTTTGCACTCTTCCAGCTCCTGGGATAGTAGGGTATTCTTTTCTATAAGAACCTGCATAACAAATGATCCTTAAATCAGTTATTCTAACTATTTCAAGTCTCGGGGGCTACTGGTATATATATAATTACCAAAATTTTCTTACCCGTATGTCTTTTACATATTGCTCCGTGGCTCTGGCTAGACCATTTTGAGCGGCACGGAGGTACGCATCTCCCGAATTGAAGGCATCCAATGCCTCTTGGGAGAAACAAGCGTCGCGAAGAACCGTCCGGCGACGCCTGTGGTTCATGGCACTCTCCACCTCGGAATTGGTGGCAGACAGCCTGTCCGCATCCTTTGTCGGAGGAGCATCCGGTGCGCGCCTTGTGTTCGCCTCTGCTTCCGGACCAGGCTTTGGAGCCTGGCTGGTGGAGGCGCGATTGGCAACCTCTCCGGATATATTCCGGCGAGGTCTCTTCATCCTGAAGAGAGCACGAGCGTTAATATGCCTTGAAGGAATAACACCTGGGAATAAGATGGCGCGATATACCTTTGCGCCGGCGTCTTAGTCCGGACCGCACTTCTTTTCAGCCCGCGGGGCCTTGCCGCCCCTCGTTGGCTAGTCGCCGCAGGATCGGCCTCCCGTCTCAAGGACCTCCCCTGCAAAACACGGTTGTCATACGGCAATCGAAAACACGCGAGGATAGATCCCTTTCCAAAGTGCTGGGACTTTGGTCTCAGTTACCTGTGAGGCTGGGAGTAGCCCTGGGTAATAGGCTGTAGTGGCCACCAAGGCATTGTCCTTGCTCAATTTATGAAACACCCCATCAATCAGCTCCATAGATAAGTCCGGATCCTCTTGAGAGGCCGGGTCGAGGGACCGTCCCGGATCCTCGGGTTGTGGAGGAGGGTTGTTTATTTCTTTAACAGCCTGGCGCAGTTCCTGCGTTGAAGTCGTTAGACTGAATATTTAACGATGGGAGTATAAAACGGATGGGCAAGTAAAAGTGTCCACTTACCCAACTTGGGGGATTGTACATAGAAAATCCACCCTGTGGGTTGACGCGGAGAAATTCCTCCTCTTCTACCTTGTACAAAGCGGACAAGATCTTTATTAGAGCGGCAGCCGAATCCGGCCCCGTACGGCCATGGCAGGTGGCGTCGTCCTCCCCGTTGAAGTCCCACATGGGGTGGCCTCTATACTGGAGCGGCTGCACCCCTCGCATGATGCATGCGGCCATGACCCTGATCATGGTCAGTCCGAAATGAGCTAACAATCTTATCCGGCCCATCAGGTAAAGAACGTCCTTGTCGCTTTCCCTTTGAGGGCTCCATGGACGCCAGCTTGGGCGCTTCTTTAGGAGAGCACTGTCGAACTTAGGGAGGCTGATCCGGACAGGATCCGGCAGCGGACGTCCTCTATATAAAACCATTCCGAAGGCCAGTCCTCGGACGCCTTCTTTGGAGTTCCGGATAGATATCTGGTCCCGGCGATGCGCCACACTTTGGCTCCGCCCACTTGATGTATTGACCCCTTCTGAGAACAGGGCACAAGGCAGAATAGCCTTTTCCACAGCGCGAAATGAGCCTCGCAGCCCAAAAATAGCTCGCAAAGGGCTATGAAGCCCGCGATATGCAATATGGAGGCAGGCGTGAGGTTGGGCAGCTGGAGGCCATAGAACTCCAGGAGCCCCCGGAGAAACGGATGAATTGGAAATCCGAGCCCTCTTATTAAGTAAGGGACAAGGCATACCCGCTCTCCTTTAGAGGGATTGGGGGCGCTCTCCGCTTGCTCTCCGTCATTATAGGTGGCAAGTCCGGCTCGAACCGGGACCAAATAGGCCGTGGGGAGAAATCCTTTGGTCTGGAGCGTCACTAGCTCGCTGTGCGGGATGGAGCATCTCTCCCAATCTCCAGGCTGAGGGCTGGAACGGCGAGAGGAGGAGCTGCGATGGCCGGCCATGATAGAATGGACCTCTGTCGGATACGCTCTGATGAATACTCGCGGAGGGGAGAAGGTATGGTTTGGATCTGAATCCTCGTCCCCTTAAATAGGCGGTTCATTCACGCGGCTAGGGGTGAAAATATAAAAACACCCTGACTTTTCGTATTCGTTTGACACATGGAAGACGACCATTATTGGGCGTAAAAGCCAAGGAGCACTACATTTACAAGAAACCGGACATTATTCAACACGTACATGGAATTTGAAGGAGAACCCGCCTTGCAATGCCGAAGACAATTTGCGCGCCAGAGTCATCGTCATTAGAGCCTTGTTCGGGGGCTACTGAGGGAGTCCTGGATTAGGGGGTGTCTGGATAGCCGGACTATACCTTCGGCCGGACTCCTGGACTATGAAGATACAAGATTGAAGACTTTGTCCCGTGCCCGGAAGGGACTTTCCTTGGCGTGGAAGGCAAGCTTGGCGATACGGATATGTAGATCTCCTACCATTGTAACTGACTCTGTGTAACCCTAGCCCTCTCCGGTGTCTATATAAACCGGAGGGTTTTAGTCCGTAGGAACAACAATCATACCATACGCTAGCTTCTAGGGTTTAGCCTCCTTGATGTCGTGGTAGATCTACTCTTGTACTACTCATATCATCAATATTAATCAAGCAGGATGTAGGGTTTTACATCCATCGAGAGGGCCTGAACCTGGGTAAAAACATCGTGTCCCCGGTCTCCTGTTACCATCCGCCTAGACGCACAGTTCGGGACCCCCTACCCGAGATCCGCCGGTTTTGACAACGACACCCCCCCCTGTGTATCGCCATTTGAGTTTTGAAAAAAAACAAAATAAAATGTTAAAAACTTCAAAAAGTAAAATCCTTCGAGATGTAGTTATATTACTACATCTACTAGTTAGGAAAATTAAAAAACTTAATTTGGACATGTTTTGCAAAAACCTGTCATGAAAAAGTAAAACGGCTATAAGTTTTGCATACGATGTCGAAAAAACCATATAATATATCAAAATGTTCAGCACGAAACACATACATTTAAGGGTATTAAAATATACTTTAGTCTACTAGCTCAAGTTCATATATACAATTGTTGCAACTTGTATAATAGTATAAAAGAAAAACAACACAAAAAGAGATTCCAGAAAGATAGTTATGAGTGTAAAAACATATCACTATTTTGCTAAATTAAGAGAGGAAGACGAAATTACGGCATGCCGTGTGGCACGGAAGCCGCATGCGTGGCCACTATAGCCTGCAACATCCGCTTCGATGTCGTTGATCAACTACTTGCTGGTAGCCACTGTCGCGTATGCGTGTGCCGGCCACCAAACAGCAAGGAAACATATCGTTTCGATGGATCGGTACACGTCATTGTCCTCTCGCATAAGGATATTGCCCCTTTTGGTAAACTGTAATGCAATTGACAATAAAATTTTGGCAATGATATACAATAACCGCGATTGGGAACCGGCATTTAAAGCTCAAAGAGAAGGTTGTCAGTTGAGAAAAACAAAAGGTGGTGATGTCGATGGTCTAAGCTCACATGGTGCCCTCGACGATGTGGCCAAACTTAAGCCATGCATGGCGTTGGGCAGAGGGACGTCACGGCAGTTGCGGTGCGCCACTTTCAGATTCTGATTAAGTCATGCCTTGTTAGTCGGCAAGACTCGTGGTAGGATACACAATCGGTCACGACGAAAATAAAGGGGTGTGCTCTCTAGGGTAGAGAGTCGCGTCCCTATAAAATATATTCTGTTCCTACTCCACTTCCCACGCAAAAGTCGCATCCCAATTCAGCCAGCAACTCCACAACTCCACGCACACCGACAGCATTTCCACTTCCTAGGAAAAATGGGGTTCCGCCGACGGCTCACGACTATCACCGTCGACAAGACCTCCTCCCGTTCCCGCAGCCCCTCCAACCCTGTCGTTGCAGGCCTCCATGACTCCACTGATGCTCTCCTCAGGTGGACCGAGGCACCCGCGCGGGCATCCTGCACATGGATCGGCGATCGGGTCGACCTCCTAGTCCGACTCCTAGAGCGACTGGTCGACCTGCTCCGCCACCTACAGGCAACAACATCATCGTGGTGGACGGAGCGGCTTCTTAACGAACTCCTCAACCTCCCCGACGCGCACGAATGCTTCGGCGACGTGCTCCAGTCCCTGAAGCAATTCATCGTCGAGGCGCAGGCCGCGTTGCGCCATCATGACACCGCGCGCCTCGCTGCCGCGGTGCATGCGCGCCGTGGGTGCGATCGTGCTTTCTCCCGCCTCACATCCACATTGCGTGCCTTCTTGCAACATTCTTGCTCCTCCACCGTGGACACATCCAACCCCAGCGAGGCCGCGCTAGCAGAGGCCGTTGGAGCCGCCACGTGTGCAGCGGCAGCGGCGGGCGCCCGCGACGTCAACTTCCCAGAATCGCCTCTTTCTCGACCTCCTCTGCGCTGCGAGCATTGGCCTCCTTGATGGCTTCATCTCCTGCGAAGGCAATTTAACGCTTGCGGAGCCTTGAGGAGTGCGTCGTGGCGGCGGAGGACGGATGCGAGCAGGTGCGCCGCGCGCTTGTGAGCGTGAGGATGTCGTTGCTGAACGTACTCAGTGCAGATGAATCTGCTGGTCTTTTCAAGCACTATACGTGTTGTATATAGAAAACGTCTCAAAATGAAACTGGCACAATCATGACATCCCTTACTTCACACCTAAATGAAACTGGCAATCTATCGTCCGGCGCAGGCGCGTTGCGCCATTCAAACTCTACCCCCTGTGTATCGCCATTTCAGTTTTGAAAAAAACAAAAGGAAATGATAATACTTCAAAAAGTAAAATCCGTCGAGATGTAGTTATATTACTACATCTACTAGTTAGGAAAATTAAAAAACTTAAATTTGGACATGTTTTACAAAAAAGTGTCATGAAAAAGTAAAACGGCTATAAGTTTTGCATACGACGTCGAAAAAACCCGTATAATATATCAAAATGTTCAGCACGAAACACATACATTTAAGGGTATTAAAATATGCTTTAGGTTACTAGCTCAAGTTCATATATACAATTGTTCCAACTGGTATAATAGTATAGAAGAAAAACAACACAAAAAGTGATTCTAGAAAGATAGTTATGAGTGTAAAAACATATCACTATTTTGCTAAACTAAGAGAGGAAGACGAAATTACGGCATGCCGTGTGGCACGGAAGCCGCATGCATGGCCACTACAGCCTGCAGCGTCCGCTGCGATGTCGTTGATCAACGACTTGCTGGTAGCCACTGTCGCGTATGCGTGTGCCGGCCACCAAACAGCAAGGAAATAGATCGTTTCTATGGATCGCACGTCGCTATCCTCTGTCATAAGAATATTGCCCCTTTTGGTAAACTGTAATGCAATTGACAATAAAAATTTGGCAATGATAGACAATAATCGTGATTGGGAACCGGCATTTAAAGCTCAAAGAGAAGGTTGTCAGTTGAGAAAAAAAGTGGTGATGTCGATGGTCTGAGCTCACATGGTGCCCTCGACGATGTGGCAAAACTTAAGCCATGCATGGCAACGGGCTGAGGGACGTCACGGCAGTTGCGGTGCGCCACTTTCAGTTTATGATTAAGTCATGCCTTGTTAGTCGGTAAGACTCCTGGTAGGATACACAATCAGTCACGACGAAAATAAAGGGGTGTGCTCTGCAGAGTAAAGAGTCGCGTCCCTATGAAAGACATTCTCTTGCTACTCCACTTCCCACACAAAAGTCGCCAATCCCAATTCAGCCAGCAACTCCACAACTCCACGCACACCGACAACATTTCCACTTCCTAGGAAAAATGGGGTTCCGCCGACGGCTCGTGGCTATCACCGCCGATAAGACCTCCTCCCGTGCCCGCACCCCCTCCGACCCTACCGTTGCAGGCCTCCATGACTCCACTGATGATCTCCTCGGGTGGATCGAGGCACCCGCGCAGGCATCTTGCACAAGGATTGGCGATGGGGTCGACCACCTAGGTCGACTCCTAGAGCGATTGGTCGACCTGCTCTCCCACCTATAGGCAACGATGTCATCGTGGCGGACGGAGCGACTTCTTAACGAACTCCTCATCCTCGCTGACGTGCACGAATGCTTTGGCGACGTGCTCCAATCCCTGAAGCAACTCATCGTCGAGGCACAGGCCTCGTTGCGCCATCATGACAGCGCGCGCCTCGCTGCCGCGGTGCATGCGCGCCTTGGCTGCGATCATGCTTTCTCCCGCCTCGCATCCACATTGCGCGCCTTCTTGCACCATTCTTTATCCCCCACCGTGGGCACATCCAACCCCAGCGAGGCAGTGCTAGTAGAGGCCGCTACAGCCGCCACGTGTGCAGCGGCAGCCGCGTCCGCCGTCATCTTTGCCAGAATCGCCTCTTTCTCGGCCTCGTCTGCCCTGCGAGCATTGACCACCTTGATGGCTGCATCTCCTGCGAAGGCAACGGAACGCTTCCGGAGGCTTGAGGAGTGCGTCGTGGCGGCGGAGGACGGATGCGAGCAGGTGCGCCGCGCGCTCGTGAACGCGAGGATGTCGTTGCTGAACATACTCAGTGCAGATGAAACCGCTGGTCTTTTCAAGCACTATACATGTTGTATATAGAAATCGTCTCAAAATGAAACTGGCACAATCATGACATCCCTTACTATACACTCAATGAAACTGGCACAATCATGACATCCCTTACTTCACACTAAATGAAACTGGCACAATCTATTATCGAGGCGCAGGCCGTGTTACGCCATCAAACTCTACCCCCCCGGTGTATCGCCATTTCAGTTTTGAAAAAACAAAACATAATGATAAATACTTCAAAAAGTAAAGTCCTTCAAGATGTAGTTATATTACTACATCTACAAGTTAGGAAAATGAAAAAACTTAATTTGGACATGTTTTGCAAAAACGTGTCATGAAAAAGCAAAACGGCTATAAGTTTTGCATACGATGTCGAGAAAACCGTATAATATATCAAAATGTTCAGCACGAAACACATACATTTAAGGGTATTAAAATATGCTTTAGTCTACTAGCTGAAGTTCATATATACAATTGTTGCAACTTGTATAATAGTACAAAAGAAAAACAACACAAAAAGAGACTCCAGAAAGATAGTTATGAGTGTAAAAAAATATCACTATTTTGCTAAACTAAGAGAGGAAGATGAAATTACGGCATGCCGTGTGGCACGGAAGCCGCATGCGCGGCCAATACAGCCTGCAACGTCCGCTCCGATGTCGTTGATCAACGACTGAAGGAAATATGCCCTAGAGGCAATAATAAAGTTATTATTTATTTCCTTATATCATGATAAAAGTTTATTATTCATGCTGGAATTGTATTAACCGGAAACATAATACATGTGTGAATACATAGACAAACAGAGTGTCACTAGTATGCCTCTACTTGACTAGCTCGTTAATCAAAGATGGTTATGTTTCCTAACCATGGACAAAGAGTTGTCATTTTATTAACAGGATCACATCATTAGTTGAATGATCTGATTGACATGACCCATTCCATTAGCTAAGCACCCGATCGTTTAGTATGTTGCTGTTGCTTTCTTCATGACTTATACATGTTCCTATGACTATGAGATTATGTAACTCCCGTGTGCCGGAGGAACACTTTGTGTGCTACCAAACGTCACAACGTAACTGGGTGATTATAAAGGTGCTCTACAGGTGTCTCCAAAGGTACATGTTGGGTTGACGTATTTCGAGATTAGGATTTGTCACTCCGATCGTCGAAGAGGTATCTCTGGGCCCTCTCGGTAATGCACATCACTTAAGCCTTGCAAGCATTGCAACTAATGAGTTAGTTGCGGGATGATGTATTACGGAACGAGTAAAGAGACTTGCCGGTAACGAGATTGAACTAGGTATTGGATACCGATGATCGAATCTCGGGCAAGTAACATACCAATGACAAAGGGAACAATGTATGTTGTTATGCGGTCTGACCGATAAAAGACCTTCGTAGAATATGTAGGAACCAATATGAGCATCCAGGTTCCGCTATTGGTTATTGACCGGAGACGTGTCTCGGTCATGTCTACATTGTTCTCGAACCCGTAGGGTCCGCACGCTTAAGGTTACGATGACAGCTATATTATGAGTTTATGCATTTTGATGTACCGAAGTTTGTTCGGAGTCCCGGATATGATCACGGACATGACGAGGAGTCTCGAGATGGTCGAGACATAAAGATTGATATATTGGAAGCCTATATTTGGATATCGGAAGTCTTCCGGGTGAAATCGGGATTTTACCGGAAAACCGGGAGGTTACCGGTACCCCCCGGGAGGTACATGGGCCTTAATGGGCCTTAGTGGAAGAAGAGGAGAGGCGTCCAGGGCTAGGCCGCACGCCCCTCCCCCTAGTCCGAATAGGACAAGGAGAGAGGGGGCCGGCGCCCCCTCCTTCTCTCTCTCTCTGTTCCCAGCTCGCGAATCCTATTCCAACTAGGATTGGGGGGGAAGTCCTACTCCCAGAGGGAGTAGGACTCCTCCTGGCGCGCCCTATGATGGCCAGACGGCCTCCCCCTCTTGAACCTTTACATACGGAGGCAGGGGCACCCCTAGAGACATAAGTTGATCCACGTGATCATATTCTTAACCGTGTGCGGTGCCCCCTGCCACCATAATCCTCGATAATATTGTAGCGGTGCTTAGGCGAAGCCCTGCGACGGTAGTACATCAAGATCGTCACCACGCCGTCGTGCTGACGGAACTCTTCCCCGACACTTTGCTGGATCGGAGTCCGGGGATCGTCATCGAGCTGAACGTGTGCTAGAACTCGGAGGTGCCGTAGTTTCGGTGCTTGATCGGTCGGGCCGTGGAGACGTATGACTACATCAACCAAACGCTTCCGTTGTCGATCTACAAGGGTACGTAGATCACACTCTCTCCTCTCATTGCTATGCATCACCATGATCTTGCGTGTGCGTAGGAAAATTTTGAAATTACTATGTTCCCCAACATTGGCATCGGAGCCCAGGTTTTATATGTTGATGTTATATGCATGAGTAGAACACAAGTGAGCTGTGGGCGATATAAGTCATACTGCTTACCAGCATGTCATACTTTGGTTCGGCAGTATTGTTGGACGAAGCGGCCCGGACCGACATTACGCGTACGCTTACGCGAGACCGGTTCTCCCGACGTGCTTTGCACATAGGTGGCTTGCGGGTGACAGTTTCTCCAACTTTAGTTGAACCGAGTGTGGCTACGCCCGGTCCTTGCGAAGGTTAAAATAGCACCAACTTGACAAACTATCATTGTGGTTTTGATGCGTAGGTAAGATTGGTTCTTGCTTAAGCCCGTAGCAGCCACGTAAAACTTGCAACAACAAAGTAGAGGACGTCTAACTTGTTTTTGCAGGGCATGTTGTGATGTGATATGGTCAAGACATGATGCTAAATTTTATTGTATGAGATGATCATGTTTTGTAGCCGAGTTATCGGCAACTGGTAGGAGCCATATGGTTGTCTCTTTATTGTATGCAATGCAATTGCGCTGTAATGCTTTACTTTATCACTAAGAGGTAGCGATAGTCATGGAAGCATAAGATTGGCGAGACGACAACGATGCTACGATGGAGATCAAGGTGTCGCGCCAGTGACGATGGTGATCATGACGGGGCTTCGGAGATGGAGATCACAGGCACAAGATGATGATGGCCATATCATATCACTTATATTGATTGCATGTGATGTTTATCTTTTATGCATCTTATCTTGCTTTGATTGACGGTAGCATTATAAGATGATCTCTCACTAAATTATCAAGATAAAATGTTCTCCCTGAGTATGCACCGTTGCCAAAGTTTGTCGTGCCCAGACACCACGTGATGATCGGGTGTGATAAGCTCTACGTCCATCTACAACGGGTGCAAGCCAGTTTTGCACATGCAGAATATTCAGGTTAAACTTGACGAGCCTAGCATATGCAGATATGGCCTCGGAACACTGAGATCGAAAGATCGAGCGTGAATCATATAGTAGACATGATCAACATAGCGATGTTCACCATTGAAAACTACTCCATTTCACGTGATGATCGGTTATGGTTTAGTTGATTTGGATCACGTGATCACTTAGAGGATTAGAGGGATGTCTATCTAAGTGGAAGTTCTTTAAGTAATTTGGTTATTTGAACTTAAATTTATCATGAACTTAGTACCTGATAGTATCTTGCTTATGTATGTTTGATTGTAGATAGATGGCCCGTGCTGTTGTTCCGTTGAATTTTAATGCGTTCCTTGAGAAAGCAAAGTTGAAAGATGATGGTAGCAATTACACGAACTAGGTCCGTAACTTGAGGATTATCCTCATTGCTGCACAGAAGAATTACGTCCTGGAAGCACCGCTGGGTGCCAGGCCTACTGCTGGAGCAACACCAGATGTTATGAACGTCTGGCAGAGCAAAGCTGATGACTACTCGATAGTTCAGTGTGCCATGCTTTACGGCTTAGAATCGGGACTTCAACGACGTTTTGAACGTCATGGAGCATATGAGATGTTCCAGGAGTTGAAGTTAATATTTCAAGCAAATGCCTGGATTGAGAGATATGAAGTCTCCAATAAGTTCTATAGCTGCAAGATGGAGGAGAACGGTTCTGTCAGTGAGCATATACTCAAAATGTCTGGGTATAATAATCACTTGATTCAGATGGGAGTTAATCTTCCAGATGATTGCGTCATTGACAGAATTCTCCAATCACTGCCACCAAGCTACAAGAGCTTCATGATGAACTATAATATGCAAGGGATGAGTAAGACTATTCCCGAGCTCTTCGCAATGCTGAAAGCTGCGGAGGTAGAAATCAAAAAGGAGCATCAAGTGTTGATGGTCAACAAGACCACTAGTTTCAAGAAAAAAGGCAAAGGGAAGAAGAAGGGGAACTTCAAGAAGAACAGCAAGCAAGTTGCTGCTCAAGAGAAGAAACCCAAGTCTGGACCTAAGCCTGAAACTGAGTGCTTTTACTGCAAGCAGACTGGTCATTGGAAGCGGAACTGCCCCAAGTATTTGGCGGATAAGAAGGATGGCAAGGTGAACAAAGGTATATGTGATATACATGTTATTGATGTGTACCTTACTAGAGCTCGCAGTAGCACCTGGGTATTTGATACTGGTTCTGTTGCTAATATTTGCAACTCGAAACAGGGACTACGGATTAAGCGAACACTGGCAAAGGACGAGGTGACGATGCACGTAGGAAATGGTTCCAAAGTCGATGTGATCGCGGTCGGCACGCTACCTCTACATCTACCTTCGGGATTAGTATTAGACCTAAATAATTGTTATTTGGTGCCAGCGTTGAGCATGAACATTATACCTGGATCTTGTTTAATGCGAGATGGTTATTCATTTAAAT
Organism: Triticum urartu; assembly: GCF_003073215.2. Classification (NCBI taxonomy): domain Eukaryota; kingdom Viridiplantae; phylum Streptophyta; class Magnoliopsida; order Poales; family Poaceae; genus Triticum; species Triticum urartu. The sequence continues at coordinate 607,221,521 of NC_053025.1, forward strand.
CAGAGAATAATGGTTGTTCTATTTATATGAGTAATATCTTTTATGGTCATGCACCTTGAAGAGTGGTCTATTCTTGTTAAATCTCGATAGTAGTGATACACATATTCATAATGTAGAAGCCAAAAGATGCAGAGTTGATAATGATAGTGCAACTTATTTGTGGCACTGCCGTTTAGGTCATATCGGTGTTAAGCGCATGAAGAAACTCCATACTGATGGACTTTTGGAACCACTTGATTATGAATCACTTGGTACTTGCGAACCGTGCCTCATGGGCAAGATGACTAAAACACCGTTCTCTGGTACTATGGAGAGAGCAACAGATTTGTTGGAAATCATACATACGGATGTATGTGGTCCGATGAATATTGAGGCTCGTGGCGGATATCGTTATTTTCTCACCTCCACAGATGACTTAAGCAGATATGGGTATATCTACTTAATGAAACATTTGAAAAGTTCAAAGAATTTCAGAGTGAAGTTGAAAATCATCGTAACAAGAAAATAAAGTTTCTATGATCTGATCGTGGAGGAGAATATTTGAGTTACGAGTTTGGTATACATTTGAAACAATACGGAATAGTTTTGCAACTCACGCCACCCGGAACACCACAGCGTAATGGTGTGTCTGAACGTCGTAATCGTACTTTACTAGATATGGTGCGATCTATGATGTCTCTTACTGATTTACCGCTATTGTTTTGGGGTTATGCTTTAGAGACGGCCGCATTCACGTTAAATAGGGCACCATCAAAATCCGTTGAGACGACGCCTTATGAACTATGGTTTGGCAAGAAACCAAAGTTGTCGTTTCTTAAAGTTTGGGGCTGCGATGCTTATGTGAAAAAGCTTCAACCTGATAAGCTCGAACCAAAATCGGAGAAATGTGTCTTCATAGGATACCCAAAGGAGACTGTTGGGTACACCTTCTATCACAGATCCGAAGGCAAGACATTCGTTGGTAAGAATGGATCCTTTCTAGAGAAGGAGTTTCTCTCGAAAGAAGTGAGTGGGAGGAAAGTAGAACTTGGCGAGGTAACTATACCTGCTCCCTTATTGGAAAGTAGTACATCACAGAAACCTGTTTCTGCGACACCTACACCAATTAGTGAGGAAGCTAATGATAATGATCATGAAACTTCAGAACAAGATACTACTGAACCTCATAGATCAACCAGAGTAAGATCCGTGCCAGAGTGGTACAGTAATCCTGTTCTGGAAATCATGCTACTAGATCATGATGAACCGACGAACTATGAAGAATCGATGGTGAGCCCAGATTCCGTAAAATGGCTTGAAGCCATGAAATCTGAGATGGGATCCATGTATGAGAACAAAGTATGGACTTTGGTTGACTTGCCCGTTGATCGGCAAGCAATTGAGAATAAATGGATCTTCAAGAAGAAGACTGACGCTGACGGTAGTATTACTGTCTACAAAGCTCGACTTGTCGCAAAAGGTTTTCGACAAGTTCAAGGGGTTGACTACGATGAGACCTTCTCACCCGTAGCGATGCTTAAGTCTGTCCGAATCATGTTAGCAATTGCCGCATTTTATGATTATGAAATTTGGCAGATGGATGTCAAAACTGCATTCCTGAATGGATTTCTGGAAGAAGAGTTGTATATGATGCAACTGGAAGGTTTTGTCGATCCAAAGGGAGCTAACAAAGTGTGCAAGCCCCAGCGATCCATTTATGGACTGGTGCAAGCCTCTCGGAGTTGGAATAAACGCTTTGATAGTGTGATCAAAGCATTTGGTTTTATACAGACTTTCGGAGAAGCCTGTATTTACAAGAAAGTGAGTGGGAGCTCTGTAGCATTTCTGATATTATATGTGGATGGCATATTACTGATTGGAAATGATATAGAATTTCTGGATAGCATAAAGGGATACTTGAATAAGAGTTTTTCAATGAAAGACCTTGGTGAAGCTGCTTACATATTAGGCATAAAGATCTATAGAGATAGATCAAGACGCTTAAATGGACTTTCACAAAGCACATACCTTGACAAGATTTTGAAGAAGTTCAAAATGGATCAAGCAAAGAAAGGGTTCTTGCCTGTGTTACAAGGTGTGAAGTTGAGTCAGATTCAATGCCCGACCACTTCAGAAGATAGAGAGAAAATGAAAGATGTTCCCTATGCTTCAGCCATAGGCTCTATCATGTATGCAATGCTGTGTACCAGACCTGATGTGTGCCTTGCTATAAGTCTAGCAGGGAGGTACCAAAGTAATCCAGGAGTGGATCACTGGACAGCGGTCAAGAACATCCTGAAGTACCTGAAAAGGACTAAGGATATGTTTCTCGTATATGGAGGTGACAAAGAGCTCATCGTAAACGGTTACGTTGATGCAAGCTTTGACACTGATCCGGACGATTCTAAATCGCAAACTGGATACGTGTTTACATAAAATGGTGTAGCTGTCAGTTGGTGCAGTTCTAAACAAAGCATCGTGGCGGGATCTACATGTGAAGCGGAGTACATAGCTGCTTCAGAAGCAGCAAATGAAGGAGTCTGGATGAAGGAGTTCATATCCGATCTAGGTGTCATACCTAGTGCATCGGGTCCAATGAAAATCTTTTGTGATAATACTGGTGCAATTGCCTTGGCAAAGGAATCCAGATTTCACAAGAGAACCAAGCACATCAAGAGACGCTTCAATTCCATCCGGGATCTAGTCCAGGTGGGAGACATAGAGATTTGCAAGATACATACGGATTCTGAATGTTGAAGACCCATTGACTAAGCCTCTCTCACGAGCAAAACATAATCAGCACCAATACTCCATGGGTGTTAGAATCATTACTGTGTAATCTAGATTATTGACTCTAGTGCAAGTGGGAGACTGAAGGAAATATGCCCTAGAGGCAATAATAAAGTTATTATTTATTTCCTTATTTCATGATAAATGTTTATTATTCATGCTAGAATTGTATTAACCAGAAACATAATACATGTGTGAATACATAGACAAACATATTGTCACTAGTATGCCTCTACTTGACTAGCTCGTTGAATCAATGATGGTTATGTTTCCTAACCATAGACATGAGTTGTCATTTGATTAATGGGATCACATCATTAGTGAATGATATGATTGACATGACCCATTCCGTTAGCTTAGCACATGAACGTTTAGTTTACTGCTATTGATTTCTTCATGACTTATACATGTTCCTATGACTATGAGATTATGCAACTCCCGTTTACCAGAGGAACACTTTGTGTGCTACCAAACGTCACAACGTAAAAGGGTGATTATAAAGGTGCTCTACAGGTGTCTCCAAAGGTAGATGTTGGGTTGGCGTATTTCGAGATTAGGATTTGTCACTCCGATTGTCGGAGAGGTATCTCTGGGCCCTCTCGGTAATGCACATCACATAAGCCTTGCAAGCATTGCAACTAATAAGTTAGTTGCGAGATGATGTATTACGGAAACGAGTAAAGAGACTTGCGGTAACGAGATTGAACTAGGTATAGAGATACCGACGATCGAATCTCGGGCAAGTAACATACCGATGACAAAGGGAACAACGTATGTTGTTATGCGGTCTGACCGATAAAGATCTTCGTAGAATATGTAGGAGCCAATATGATCGGTCGGGCCGTGGAGAGGAGAGAGTGTGATCTACGTACCCTTGTAGATCGACAACGGAAGCGTTTGGTTGATGTAGTCATACATCTCCACGGCCCAACCGATCAAGCACCGAAACTACGGCACCTCCGAGTTCTAGCACACGTTCAGCTCGATGACGATCCCCGGACTCCGATCCAGCAAAGTGTCGGGAAGAGTTCCGTCAGCACGACGGCGTGGTGACGATCTTGATGTACTACCGTCGCAGGGCTTCGCCTAAGCACCGCTACAATATTATCGAGGATTATGGTGGCAGGGGGCACCGCACACGGTTAAGAATATGATCACGTGGATCAACTTGTGTCTCTAGGGGTGCCCCCGCCTCCGTATATACAGGTTCAAGAGGGGGAGGCCGGCCGGCCATCATAGGGCGCGCCAGGAGGAGTCCTACTCCCTCCGGGAGTAGGACTTCCCCCCCAATCCTAGTTGGAATAGGATTCGCGAGGTGGGAACAGAGAGAGAGAGAAGGAGGGGGCGCCGACCCCCTCTCTCCTTGTCCTATTCGGACTAGGGGGGGAGGGGCGCGCGGCCCAGCCCTGGCCGCCTCTCCTCTTCTTCCACTAAGGCCCATTAAGGCCCATGTACCTCCCGGGGGGTTCCGGTAACCTCCCAGTTTTCCGGTAAAATCCCGATTTCACCCGGAAAACTTCCGATATCCAAATATAGGCTTCCAATATATCAATCTTTATGTCTCGACCATTTCGAGACTCCTCATCATGTCCGTGATCATATCCGGGACTCCGAACAAACTTCGGTACATCGAAATGCATAAACTCATAATATAACTGTCATCGTAACCTTAAGCGTGCGGACCCTACGGGTTCGAGAACAATGTAGACATGACCGAGACACGTCTCCGGTCAATAACCAATAGCGGAACCTGGATGCTCATATTGGTTCCTACATATTCTACGGAGATCTTTTATCGGTCAAACCGCATAACAATGTGGTAGCCACTATCGTGCATGCGTGTGGCGGCCACCAAACAACAAGGAAACGGATCGTTTCAACGGATCGGTACACGTCGCTGTCCTCTGGGATAAGGATATTGCCCCTTTTGGTAAACTGTAATGCAATTGATAATAAAAATTTGGCAATGATAGACAATAATCGCGATTGGGAACCTGCATTTAAATCTCAAAGAGATGGTTGTTAGTTGAGAAAAACAAAAAGTGGTGATGTCGATGGTCTGAGCTCACATGGTGCCCTCGACGATGTGGCAAAACTTAAGCCATGCATGGCGATGGGTAGAGGGACGTCACGGCAGTTGCGGTGCGCCACTTTCTGTTTATGATTAAGTCATGCCTTGTTAGTTGGTAAGACTCGTGGTAGGATACACAATCGGTCACGACGAAAATAAAGGGGTGTGCTCTGCAGAGTAGAGAGTCGCATCCCAATAAAAGACATTCTCTTCCTACTCCACTTGCCATGCAAAAGTCGCCAATCCCAATTCAGCCAGCAACTCCACAACTCCACGCACACCGACAACTTTTCCACTTCCTAGGAAAAATGGGGTTCCGCCGATGGCTCGCGGCTATCACCCCCGGCAAGACCTCCTCCCATGCCCGCACCCCCTCCGACCCTGCCGTTGCAGGCCTCCATGACTCCACTGATGCTCTCCTCGGGTGGATCGAGGCACCCACGCAGGCATCTTGCACATGGATTGGCGATGGGGTCGACCACCTAGGCCGACTCCTAGAGCGACTGGTCGACCTGCTCTGCCACCTATAGGCAACGATGTCATCGTGGCGGACATAGCGACTTCTTAACGAACTCCTTATCCTCGCTGACGGGCACGAATGCTTTGGCGACGTGCTCCAGTCCCTGAAGCAACTCATCGTCGAGGCGCAGGCATCGTTGCGCCATCGTGACACCGCGCGCCTCGCTGTCGTGGTGCATGCGCGCCGTGGCTGTGATCATGCTTTCTCCCGCCTCACATCCACATTGCGCGCCTTCTTGCACCATTCTTTCTCCTCCATCGTGGCCTCATCCAACCCCATCAAGGCCGTTCTAGCAGAGGCCGTTGCAGCCGCCATGTGTGCAGCGGCAGCCGCATCCGCCGTCATCTTCGCCAGAATCGCCTTTTTCTCGGCCTCCTCTGCCCTGCGAGCATTGACCACCTTGATGGCTTCATCTCCTGCGAAGGCAATGGAACGCTTGCAGAGGCTTGAGGAGTGCGTCGTGGCGGCGGAGGACGGATGCGAGCAGGTGTGCCGCGCGCTCTTGAACGCGAGGATGTCATTGGTGAACGTACTCAGTGCAGATGAATCTGCTGGTCTTTTCAAGCACTATACGTGTTGTATATAGAAATCGTCTCAAAATGAAACTAGCACAATCATGACATCCCTTACTTCACACTCAATGAAACTGGCACAATCATGACATCCCTTACTTCACACTAAATGAAATTGGCACAATCTATCATCGAGACGCAGGCCGCGTTGCCCCATCAAACTCTACCCCCCCCCCCCCGGGTGTATCGCCATTTCAGTTTTGAAAAAAACAAAATAAAATGATAAAAACTTCAAAAAGTAAAGTCCTTCGAGATGTAGTTATATTACTACATCTACTAGTTAGGAAAATGAAAAAACTTAATTTGGACATGTCTTGCAAAAAAGTGTCATGAAAAAGTAAAACGCCTATAAGTTTTGCATACGATGTCAAAAAAACTGTATAATATATCAAAATGTTCAGCACGAAACCCATACATTTAAGGGTATTAAAATATGCTTTAGTCTACTAGCTCAAGTTCACATATACAATTGTTGCAACTTGTATAATAGTATAAAAGAAAAACAACACAGAAAGAGATTCCAGAAAGATAGTTATGAGTGTAAAAAATATCACTATTTTGCTAAACTAAGAGAGGAAGACGAAATTACAGCATGCCATGTGGCACGGAAGCCGCATGCGTGGCCACTATATCCTGCAACGTCCTCTCCGATGTCGTTGATCAACGACTTGCTGGTAGCCACTGTCGCGCATGCGTGTGCCGGCCACCAAACAGCAAGGAAACGGATCGTTTTGATGGATCGGTACACGTCGCTGTCCTCTGGCATAAGGATATTGCCCCTTTTGGTAAATTGTAATGCAATTGATAATAAAAATTTGGCAATGATAGACAATAATCGCGATTGGGAACCGGCATTTAAAGCTCAAAGAGAAGGTTGTCCGTTGAGAAAAACAAAAAGTGGTGATGTCGTTGGTCTGAGCTCACATGGTGCCCTCGACGATGTGGCAAAACTTAAGCCATGCATGGCGATGGGTAGAGGGACATCACAGCAGTAGCGGTGCACCACTTTCAGTTTCGATGAAGTCATGCCTTGTTAGTCGGTAAGACTCGTGGTAGGATACACAATCGGTCACGACGGAAATAAAGTTGTGTGCTCTGCAGAGTAGAGAGTCACGTCCCTATAAAAGACATTCTCTTCCTACTCCACTTGCCACGCAAAATTCACCAATCCCAATTCAGCCAGCAACTCCACAACTCCATGCACACCGACAACAATTCCACTTCCTAGGAAAAATGGGGTTCCGCCGAAGGCTCGCGGCTATCACCGTCGGCAAGACCTCCTCCCGTTCCCACACCCCCTCCAACCCTGCCGTTGTAGGCCTCCATGACTCCACTGATGCTCTCCTTGGGTGGACCGAGGCACCCACGCATGCATCCTTCACATGGATCTGCGATGGGGTCGACCTCCTAGGCCGACTCCTAGAGCGACTGATCGACCTGCTCCGCCACCTACAGGAAACAGTGTCATCGTGGTGGACGGAGCGGCTTCTTAACGAACTCCTCATCCTCGCCGATGCGCACGAATGCTTCGGTGATGTGCTCCAGTCCCTGAAGCAACTCATCGTCGAGGCGCAGGCCGCGTTGCGCCATCATGACACCGCGCCTCGCTGCCGTGGTGCATGCGCGTCGTGGCTGCGATCATGCTTTCTCCCGCCTGGCATCCACATTGCACGCCTTCTTGCACCATTCTTGCTCCTCCACCATGTCGGGACCTCGATTCTAAGTCACACCGATCTAGCATGTAACACCTCATATCACTTTGCGGCCTCACGCACGGTATTCCCACGGGTGTCACCTTACCATGGCCTGGGACCATTTGCGCCTTTTGGCTCACGTATATGATAGTGTCGCTAGCATCCATATGATAGAGAACCCGGGACGACATGACTAGTCATGAACCCAAAGTGGCACCAACTTATGGGGACAGGCATACCTGAATCAACATCGAGCATGTCGGTCAACAGCGTGTGAATCCGGGTTGTAGCAACTGGGCTAACAAGACTCCAGAAATCTGGGCTGTAGCAGGCTAGCAAGACTCCGGAAGTCACCGCGTGACATTTCCCCGAAGGGACGGGCACAAGAACGAAGTGAATCACATGCCGGCCAGTCTAAGTGTTCCTGAGCAGTAGTGCTGGGCTAGTAGGACTCCGATGAACCGGGCTGTAGAAGACTACCATGGCTCAGTGGAAGCACTAGACTACATTTCCCCATAAGAGAGGCTACCAAGGATAAACAACTAGGTTGTCGGATCCCACACATAGCAATACACGTCACACGTACGCATAACATGCAAGTATGTGTTGTACAACATGGCATCACAACATAACTCAAACTCATATAGATAAAGGCCCAGAGGAGCCACATAGCATTAATACAAGCAGAGGTCTCATGACCCGTCATTCAGAGCATACAAGCAACGGAAGTATTACATGGCTGAGTACAGACAACTACAAAAGAAAAAGGCCGAGAAGCCTGACAATCTACAAGTCCCTCCCAAGGGTACAAGATCGTAGCTGAGGTAACAAGCTACTCGTCGAAGTCCAAGCGGTATTACTAGTGAGACAGATGTCTCACCTACAAAACATAAATAAAGCAAACGTGAGTACAAAGGTACTCAGTAAGAAACTTCTATGAGGTGAGGCAGCGCACACGAGTCCACTAACCACCACATCAATACACCACTATGGATTCATCCCCGTCTCTCTATGAGGAGCCATCCATAGCACTCACACTTGTCTTGAGCATTTTAGAGTATCCACTTTAAGTTGTCTATGTACCACGCAAGCATCCAAGAAGTCCATAACCGAGGACACGGTTATTCGAATAGATCATGATAACCCTGCAGGGGTGTACTTCTTCACACACGCTCTCACCACTTATCACCATATACACGTCATGTGTCTCGGCAACCTTCAAGCGGAAGCCTGGCAAGGGTGTCGGCCACGACCTGACTAACCACACAAGACTTTAGTCCAGGTTTATCGCCTATTCGGGTAAAATCCGCAAGGAGATCCGGCCGGGGTTTCGCTCACAGCCCCAAACGATGTGTACAGGGTTCCTGAGCCCACCATCCGGGTGCCACTCGGTACACCGGGCCACGTGTGCCTAGCATGTCCCAAGTCCACCCTGCCGGGTGCCACTCGGTAGAAAAATAGCACTACCTACAAACACCAGAAACTATTTGCAACTCCTGGACAGAGATCAAGGCGGTTAATAAGTCGAGAGAGCTTGGAGCGCCCGGATCCCAATGTGTGGTAGTAGCTAGTCATTGGACAACTTACACAGAACTCAGTTCTTAAGGACGGTCCCAATGAGACGACCCACCATGTACTCCTACATGGCCTCTCACCGCTACCTTTACCAAATCGTGTTCACACGCTTAACTCTCAGCACCGGAACATATCATAACACTCCAATTCATTCCCAATTAACCAGACCTGACACAACTCTAAGCAATAGCAGGCATGGCATGGTAGGAACACACATGGCTCAAACAACTCCTACACATGCTAGTGGGTTTTAACTATTTACTGTGGCAATGACATGTCATGCAAAGGAATGGGTTCAACTACCGCAGCATAAAGTAGCAGTTGAATTGTTGTTGTCCTAATGCAATAAATGAGAGCAGGAGCGAGAGAGTAGGATTGTATCGGAATGAACAAGGGGGGTTGCTTCCCTGGTAGATCAACATGGGGGCACTGCTCCACCGACAGGTACTCTGGATCGGTCTCCGAAGCAGGACCTATCGAGAAGGAACGGTGTCGAAAATCAAACACAAGCATATTCAACAATATGATGCATGAACATGGCATGATTATGTGATGTTGTTTGAGTTAATGCGTCTAGCATTTAATTGGTTGAAGTCCATTTGAACCAAGGGTTCAATTGCAACTCCAAGTTAAGCTCTTAAGTATGCCATTTATATGTTTTCATATATACAGCATGTATAGGTTGGTTTGTCATGCATGAAAATGATACAGATGGATATATTGAATTTTTCTGATCATTTTTCATATATAAATTATTTCAATCTGAGCTACGGTTGAATTTCTATGAATTTCTGAAGTTTATAACATTTTCTGGATTTTCCTGATTTAATTTAAAACCAGAAAATGATTACTGCTTCAGCATGACAGCAGCATTGCGTCAGCAAGTCAAAGGCGGCTGTCCTGGTCAAACCTGATGTGTGGGGTCCACACGTCAGTGTCTGTGGCTAATCCTAAATTAAATTAAACCTAAACTGGTTTAGTTAATGGGGTTGGGCCCACGCGTCAGTGACCCAATTAGTTAACAGGGTTTAATTAGTTGTTAAACTAATCCTAAATTAGAAATTAGTAGGGCCGGGGCCCACATGTCAATGACCCATAGGGGTTAAAACTGTTCAACTGGGGGGTCAAACACGGTCAACCCGCCAACGTTTAGCCGCCGGCGAGGCAGAACGCAGCGGAGGGGCTCGGATTTGGTCCTCCGATGACGAAAAGGGCCGCGGAGACCATCTCCGACGAGCTGGTGCTCGCGCGCATCTAGTGGAGGCGACGGAAGGACGCGGGGTGGCCAGAGCTCGCGGCGGTGGCCGGAGCATGGCTCCGAGCGGGAAGTGGCTGCAGGGCACGACATGAGCTGCGGGTGGAGGTGTTGGCCTTCTGGGAGGCTGCTGAGCACGGTGGCAGGTGCGGGCGCGGGCTGCGGTGGCTCTGGCCATGACGGGGAGGTACCACGGCGGCGCGACCGCTCGGGTCCGGCAGCTAGCGTGGCTACGGCACGAAATCGAGCGCGGGGACAGAGGGGAAATGGAGGAGAGCTCACGGGGAGACCGCAGACGTCGTCAGCGAGCTCGGGGAGGGTCGAGTGCGAGCGGAACGGCGATGGCGATCTCAAGTGGACGGCGATGAAGATCACGGCGATTGAGGCGCTCCAGGGGCGTTCGGTGAAGCGTGGCTTGACGGAGAGGACGAGGACGACGAGGCGGAGCGTCTGGGCATGAAGCGAGGGCGAGGCCGTGACGGTGTGCGCGGCAACGGCGAGCGGTGGCGATGGAGCCGTTTGGGGGGGTGAGAGAGAGGTCCAGGGCAGGGGATGAGCATAGGGGAGAGTGGGAGAGGGTCGAGGGGAGTGCGTGGCGACGCCAGAGGCGTCCAGGCCATCGAGGGGGCAAGCAAACAGGGTGGAGGTGGCGCGCGTGTGCGTGCGTGCGTCGGGTACACGCCCTCGTCCTCCTGGCAGAGGAGGAAGACGACAGGGGGAGGCTGCTAGGCTGGCCAGCCAGCTGGGCCGGCTTCTCTCCTCGGCCAGGTAAGCCAGGTGAGGTTTTTCCCTTTTGTTTCTTTTTCTATTTTTCTGACATTTGTTTGGTTTAATAAAAATACTACACCATTTTATTTTCTTATGCCAATTTTTGCAGGGGCTAGTGGTATTATTTCAGAGCTCCTCAACTACTGATGTCGTGGAATTGTCACGACAGATTCCCTTAGTGTCAGGACATAGTCGCGAGGCCAACGCATCTATGTGGTAGCTTGAGAGGGGTTTGAGCGGGACGAGATACGCGACGTTTTACCCAGGTTCGGCCCCTCACGGTGGAGGTAAAAGCCTACATCCTGCTTCATTGATATTGATGATGATGATGCTCACGGTTACAAGGGCGAGGTTTCGCTACCTCTATCTCGGAAGCTATTGATTTGTCTGTCTAAACTTGTCCCTCTTGGGGTGCCCTGCCCCTCCTTATATAAGTTGAAGGGGCGGGTTTGATACGTCTCCAACGTATCTATAATTTTTGATTGCTCCATGCTATATTATCTACTGTTTTAGGCAATATTGGGCTTTATTTTCCACTTTAATATTATTTTTGGGACTAACCTATTAACCGGAGGCCCAGCTTAGATTTGTTGTTTTATGCCTATTTCAGTGTTTCGAGGAAAAGGAATATGAGACGGAGTCAAAACGGAACGAAATCAATAGGAGAAGTTATTTTTGGAAGGAAACCCACCTGATGGACTTGGACCCCACGTCAGAAGATACGGGAGGTGCTCACGAGGGTGGGGGCGCGCCCCCTGCCTCGTGGGGCCCCCATAGCTCCACCGACGTACTCCTTTCACCCATATATACCATTGTACCCTAAAACTTCTAGAATAGAAGATAGATCGGGAGTTCCGCCGCTGCAAGCCTCCAGAACCACGAAAAACCAATCGGGACCCCTTTCCGATACCCTGCCGGAGGGGGGATCCATCTCCGGTGGCCATCTTCATCATCCCGGCGCTATCCATGATGAGAGGGAGTAGTTCACCCTCGGGGCTGAGGGTATGTACCAGTAGCTATGTGTTTGATCTCTCTCTCTCGTGTTCTCTCTCGTGTTCTCTCTCGTGTTCCATCTATGGCACGATCTTGATGTATCCCGAGCTTTGCTATTGTAGTTGGATCTTATGTTTCTTCCCCCCCTCTACTCTCTTGTGATGAATTGAGTTTCCCCTTTGAAGTTATCTTATCGGATTGAGTCTTTTATGAACACTTGATGTATGTCTTGCCGTGCTTATCTGTGGTGACAATGGGATATCATGTGCCACTTGATGTATGTTTTGGTGACCAACTTGCGGGTTCCGCCCATGAACCTATGCATAGGGGTTGGCACACGTTCTTGATTCTCCGGTAGAAACTTTGGGGCACTCTTTGAGGTTCTTTGTGTTGGTTGAATAGATGAATTGAGATTGTGTGATGCATATCCGTATAATCATGCCCACGGATACTTGAGGTGACAATGGAGTATCTAGGTGACATTAGGGTTTTGGTTGATTTGTATCTTAAGGTGTTATTCTAGTAAAAACTCCAGGGTTGTTTGTGACACTTATAGGAATAGCCCAACGGATTGATTTGAAAGAATAACTTTGAGGTGGTTTCGTACCCTACCATAATCTCTACGTTTGTTCTCCGCTATTAGTGGCTTCGGAGTGAATCTTTGTTGCATGTTGAGGGCTCGTTATATGATCTATCTATGTTATTATTGTTGAGAGAACTTGCACTAGTGAAAGTATGAACCCTAGGCCTTGTTTCCACATTGCAATACCGTTTACGCTCACTTTTATCATTCGTTACCTTGCTGTTTTTATATTTCAGATTACAAATACCTTTATCTACTATCCATATACCACTTGTATCACCATCTCTTCGCCGAACTAGTGCACCTATACAATTTACCATTGTATTGGGTGTGTTGGGGACACAAGAGACTCTTTGTTATTTGGTTGCAGGGTTGCTTGAGAGAGACCATCTTCATCCTACGCCTCCTACGGATTGATAAACCTTCGGTCATCCACTTGAGGGAAATTTGCTACTGTCCTACAAACCTCTGCACTTGGAGGCCCACAACGTCTACAAGAAGAATGTTGTGTAGTAGACACCAAGCTCTTTTCTGGCGCCGTTGCCGGGGAGGTTGGCGCTTGAAGGTATATCTTTAGATCTTGCAATCGAGTCTTTTAGTTTCTTGTTTTATCACTAGTTTAGTTTATAAAAGAAAATAACAAATAAATGGAATTGAGTTTGTCTCATAAGCTTCACCTTTTTAATATCTTTCGTGAGTATGATGGAAAGGATAATTGTGCTCAAGTGCTAGAAGAAGAAATCTATAAAATGTTTGGCACTAAATATTTGAATGATGAGCATGATTGCAATGTTGTTAGTATGAATTCCTTGAATATCCATGATGCTAATGATATGCAAAGCCACAAGCTTGGGGAAGCTATGTTTGATGAAGATGATATTTTTTGTCCCCCAAGCTTTGATGAGCAAATTTATTATGACAAAAGCATGCCTCCTATTTATGACGATTATATTGATTAAAGTGGATTTGGAGAGGTCATGACTTTACTTTGTGATGAATCCACTATTTCGGAAGAGGTTCCAATTGATTATGAGAACAAAGTTGCTATATATGATGATTATTGTGATGACTTGTATGCTATAAATAATAATGATATCCATGAAACTTGTCATCATGATTTTAGTTTTCAATTGGATTATGCCTCACATTATAATTATTTTGTTGAGTTTGCTCCCACTATTATTCATGAGAAGAAAGTTGCTTGTGTGGAGAGTAGTAAATTTTCTATGCTTGTAGATCATGAAAAGAATGCTTTAGGTGCTGGTTATATTATTGAATTCATTTATGATGCTACTGGAAATTATTATGAGGGAGGAATATATGCTTGTAGGAATTGCAATAATATCAAGTTTCCTCTCTATGTGCTTAAAGTTTTGAAGTTATGCTTGTTTTACCTTCCTATGCAAGTTGATTCTTGTTGCCACAAGTTGTTTGCCCACAAAATCCATATGCACAGGAAGTGGGTTAGACTTAAATGTGCTAGTCATATTCTTCATGATGCTCTCTTTATGTTTCAATTCTTATCTTTTATGTGAGCATCATTGAAATCATCATGCCTAGCTAGGGGCGTTAAACGATAGCGCTTGTTGGGAGGCAACCCAATTTTATTTTTATTCCTTGCTTTTTGTTCCTGTTTAGTAATAAATAATTCATCTTGCCTCTGTTTATATGTGGTTTTATGCTTTTAATTAGTGTTTGTGCCAAGTAGAACCTCTGTTTGGGGAACGTCTTGTTGATCATGCTGTCAAAAACAGAAACTTTAGCGCTCACGAGAATTGCTCCCATTTTAATTTGGAGAGTGCTATTTAGTTAATTATTTTTGAAGATTATTAATAGATAAATTCCTAAGGTCCAGCAATTTATTTTAGAATTTTATGAGTTCCAGAAGTATAAGTTTGATCCAGATTACTACAGACTGTTCTGTTTTTGACAGATTCTGTTTTTCGTGTGTTGTTTGCTTATTTTGATGAATCTATGGCTAGTAAAATAGTTTATAAACCATAGAGAAGTTGGAATACAGTAGGTTTAACACCAATATAAATAAAGAATGAGTTCATTACAGTACCTTGAAGTGGTGATTTATTTTCTTATACTAACGGAGCTTACGAGTTTTCTGTTAAGTTTTGTGTTGTGAAGTTTTCAAGTTTTGGGTAAGGATTCGATGGACTATGGAATAAGGAGTAGCAAGAGCCAAACTTGGGGACGCCCAAGGCACCCCAAGGTAATATTCAAGGACAACAAAGAGCCTAAGCTTGGGGATGCCCCAGAAGGCATCCCCTCTTTCGTCTTCGTTCATCGGTAACTTTACTTGGAGCTATATTTTTATTCACCACATGATATGTGTTTTGCTTGGAGCGTCATGTCATTTTATTTTGTTTTGCTTGCTGTTTGGATACAATACCAAGATCTGAAATTATTAAATGGGAGAGTCTTCACATAGTTACATAATTAGTCGACTACTCATTGATCTTCACTTATATCTTTTGGAGTAGTTTGTTGTTTGCTCTAGTGCTTCACTTATACCTTTTAGAGCATGGTGGTAGTTTTATTTTTAAGAAATAGATGAACTCTCATGTTTCACATAGATTATTTTGAGAGTCATTAATAGCATGGTAATTCGCTTAATGTTAATATACTTGGTATTCAAGATATGTGAAACTTTCTTTTGAGTGCGTTGAATACTAAGATAAGTTTGATGCTTGATAATTGTTTTGAGATATGGAGGTGATAATATTACAGCCATGCTAGTTGAGTAGTTGTGAATTTAAAGAATACTTGTGTTGAAGTTTGTGATTCCCGTAGCATGCACGTATGGTGAACCGTTATGTGATGAACTCGGAGCATGATTTATTTATTGATTGTCTTCCTTATGAGTGGCGGTCGGGGACGAGCGATGGTATTTTCCTACCAATCTATCCCCCTAGGAGCATGCGCATAATACTTTGCTTTGATAACTTGTAGATTTTTTCAATATGTATATGAGTTTTTTATGACTAATGTTGAGTCCATGGATTATACGCACTTTTTCCCATCCTTCCACTATTGCTAGCCTCTCTAATACCGCGCACCTTTCGCCGGTATCATACACCCACCATATACCTTCCTCAAAACAGCCACCATACCTACCTATTATGGCATTTCCATAGCCATTCCGAGATATATTGCCATGCAACTTTCCACCGTTCCGTTTATTATGACACGCTCCATCATTGTCATATTGCTAGCATGATCATGTAGTTGACATCGTATTTGTGGCAAAGCCACCATTCATAATTCTTTCATACATGTCACTCATGAGTCATTGCATATCCCGGTACACCGCCGGAGGCATTCATATAGAGTCATATTTTGTTCTAAGTATCGAGTTGTAATTGTTGAGTTGTAAGAAAAATAAAAGTGTGATGATCATCATTATTAGAGCATTGTCCCAAGTGATGAAAGGATGATGGAGACTATGATTCCCCCACAAGTCGGGATGAGACTCCGGACGAAAAATAAAAAAAAGAGAAAAAAAAGAGGCCATAAAAAAGAGAGAAAAGGCCTAAACAAAAAAAATTAAAAAAAAAGATGAGAGAAAAAGAGAGAAGGGACAATGCTACTATCCTTTTACCACACTTGTGCTTCAAAGTAGCACCATGATCTTCATGATAGAGAGTCTCTCATTTTGTCACTTTCATATACTGGTGGGAATTTTTTATTGTAGAACTTGGCTTGTATATTCCAATGATGGGCTTCCTCAAAATGCCCTAGGTCTTCTTGAGCAAGCGAGTTGGATGCACACCCACTTAGTTTCTTTTGTCGAGCTTTCACATACTTATAGCTCTAGTGCATCCGTTGCATGGCAATCCCTACTCACTCACATTGATATCTATTGATGGGCATCTTCATAGCCCGTTGATACGCCTAGTTGATGTGAGACTATCTTCCCTCTTTTTGTCTTCTCCACAACCACCATTCTATTCCACATATAGTGTTATATCCATGGCTCACGCTCATGTATTGCGTGAAGATTGAAAAAGTTTTGAAAAAGTTAAAGTATGAATCAATTGCTTGGCTTGTCATCGGGGTTGTGCATGATTTAAATACTTTGTGTGGTGAAGATGGAGCATAGCCAGACTATATGATTTTGTAGGGATAACTTTCTTTGGCCATGTTATTTTGAGAAGACATGATTGCTTTGTTAGTATGCTTGAATTATTATTATTTTTATGTCAATATGAACTTTTGTCTTGAGTCTTTCGGATCTGAATATTCATATCACAAGTAAGAAGAATTGCAATGAAATTATGCCAACTAGCATTCCACATCAAAAATTATCTTTTTTATCATTTACCTACTCGAGGACGAGCAGGAATTAAGCTTGGGGATGCTTGATACGTCTCCAACGTATCTATAATTTTTGATTGCTCCATGCTATATTATCTACTGTTTTAGGCAATATTGGGCTTTATTTTCCACTTTTATATTATTTTTGGGACTAACCTATTAACCGGAGGCCCAACCCAGATTTGCTGTTTTATGCCTATTTTAGTGTTTCGAGGAAAAGGAATATCAGACGGAGTGAAAACGGAACGAAATCAAATGGAGAAGTTATTTTTGGAAGGAAACCCACCTGATGGACTTGGACCCCACGTCAGAAGATAGTGGAGGTGCTCACGAGGGTGGGGGGCGCACCCTCCCCCCTGGGCGCGCCCCCTGCCTCGTGGGGCCCCGTAGCTCCACCGACGTACTCCTTTCACCCATATATACCGTCATACCCTAAAACTTCTAGAATAGAAGATAGATCGGGAGTTCCGCCGCCACAAGCCTCCAAAACCACGAAAAACCAATAGGGACCTCTTTCCGGTACCCTGCCGGAGGGGGGATCCATCTCCGGTGGCCATCTTCATCATCCCGGCGCTATCCATGACGAGGAGGGTGTAGTTCACCCTCGGGGCTGAGGGTATGTACCAGTAGCTATGTGTTTGATCTCTCTCTCTCTCTCGTGTTCCATCTATGGCACGATCTTGATGTATCCCGAGCTTTGCTATTGTAGTTGGATCTTATGTTTCTTCCCCCCCTCTACTCTCTTGTGATGAATTGAGTTTCCCCTTTGAAGTTATCTTATCGGATTGAGTCTTTTATGAACACTTGATGTATGTCTTGCCGCGCTTATCTGTGGTGACAATGGGATATCACGTGCCACTTGATGTATGTTTTGGTGACCAACTTGTGGGTTCCGCCCATGAACCTATGCATAGGGGTTGGCACACGTTCTTGATTCTCCGGTAGAAACGTTGGGGCACTATTTGAAGTACTTTTATGTTGGTTGGATAAATCTGAGATTGTGTGATGCATATCGTATAATCATGCCCACGGATACTTGAGGTGACAATGGAGTATCTAGGTAACATTAGGGTTTTGGTTGATTTGTATCTTAAGGTGTTATTCTAGTAAAAACTCCAGGGTTGTTTGTGACACTTATAGGAATAACCCAACGGATTGATTTGAAAGAATAACTTTGAGGTGGTTTCGTACCCTACGATAATCTCTATGTTTGTTCTCCGCTATTAGTGGCTTCGGAGTGACTCTTTGTTGCATGTTGAGGGCTCGTTATATGATCTATCTATGTTATTATTGTTGAGAGAACTTGCACTAGTGAAAGTATGAACCCTAGGCCTTGTTTCCACACATTGCAATACCGTTTACACTCACTTTTATCATTTGCTACCTTGCTGTTTTTATTATTTCAGATTACAAATACCTTTATCTACTGTCCATATACCACTTGTTTCACTATCTCTTCGCCGAACTAGTGCACCTATACAATTTACCATTGTATTGGGTGTGTTGGGGATACAAGAGACTCTTTGTTATTTGGTTGCAGGGTTGCTTGAGAGAGACCATCTTCATCCTACGCCTCCTACAGATTGATAAACCTTAGGTCATCCACTTGAGGGAAATTTGCTACTGTCCTACAAACCTCTGCACTTGGAGGCCCAGCAACGTCTACAAGAAGAAGGTTGTGTAGTAGACATCAGGGTTACATGTGGAGTCCTATTAGGATTAGGACTAGTCTATCTTCTAATACAAACCGGATACAAGTCCGGGTCTTAACTCCTTGTAAGGTAAATATTCCTCACGCCTTTCCTCTTAAACCGGCCCACCATTAACATAAACCGGCCTTCTGGGCCTTGGGCTTTGTCATTCATCTGACCCGTCCGCCGGGTCACCAGTGTATCATAATGTTCCGGCGGGTTGCTTGTAAACCGCCAGGTCAGGGCAGGTCGCCAGTGAATCGCCAAGTGTAAACCGGGTCTCAAGTATACCGCCAAGTCCAGCCGGGTTATACTTCTGGCCGGTTTACGCCGCGGGGTATATCCCCGACATTAGCCCCCAGTTTAATTTGGATTTATCCATGTTAAACTGATCCTGTAAAATAAACACAAGAGCAAATTTGACAGATTATGCTCCGGGTTAAGAATTCTTGTAGAGCGACAGCTGATGATCCTTAAGTCCTTGTCATTTCCTCTTTCTAGAAAATCTGGGTTAACAAGCCAGCTTCATACTCAATTTGTTGACATTGGCTTCTCACAGAGAAATATTGTGAAGAATAATCCACTTGAGTCGGCTTCCAAAGCGTCGGTTTAAGAAATATGGGTCTTGAAATACTTATCTGATATTCAGCCGGTTTGAAGATGTAAAACTTGCCGGTTTAATATTACCAAAATGGCCGGTTTATAAATATTGATGAAACTGGGTCATGTAATTGATCTTCCTGATTTGCTCAAAACTGATAAAATGAAGATGTTCCTCCTTTATATGCATAATACCTTTAGCCCCCAAGTCTTAAGAGGAGAACATAGTGATAACTTAAGACTTGCTCCAATAAGTGTTTCAAGCTTGAAGAAATCCGGTTTGTTCATCTCAATCATATAAACTGAATACTCCATATATGTAGCCCCCAAGTGTCGGGTTGTCATGCTTGCAACAACCTCGGCCTTTTAAATGCTTATAAAAACTTCAATCAGTGTAACCCCCAAGGGCCGGGTCATTATGCAATAATGAGCAAGGATTTTGTAAATATAATCTTGTAGATTTTAGCAGTGATGTGTAGCCCCCAAGGGCCGGCTTAGTAAGATAATACTGAACCGGGACTTGATATATACTTCAATGAAAATAACATCTTATAATGTAGCTTCCATCGTAGGGCTTGAACCCACGTCCAAAAGGTTAAGAGCTTTGTGCTTTACCAACTGAGCAATGGATCCTTCAATATTATGGACGAAAACTTGTGTACATTGAATTGTTGACAGGAGCAATTGGTAGCCCCCAAGGGCCGGCTCATTATAATATGATGAGTCGGGTCTTCAATAAGACTAGTAAAAATGAATTTGCATTAGCCCCCAAGTGTCATGATGCATGCTTGTAGCGACATGAGACTTGCATGTAATCTCAATGTGAATAATGTAGCCCCCAAGTGCCGGGTTGTAAGCTTGCAGTGACTCGGGACTATTCCTTCCATTGTAGAATAAATCATATCCTTTGATAAAATAATAGCCATTGCGCTAAAGCGACTTTGAAAACTCAATAATACCGGTTATTAATAACCATAAAAATCCAGCCATGTTGGCTATTCAAGATAATATAATCCGGTGAAAACCTTATTCATTCAATATCATAATGAAAATTCAGCCAAGTTTGGCTATTTGAATAATATAACCCAATGATTTATAAGCGCATGATTCCAATGGCGCAATCGAAATATATATATATACTGGCGACTTATAGTCTAAATCTAGGCCGGTTTTAACAAACCTGTTTCTGCATACAACAAGTTTAAAGTGTCCTGGCGGTTTACCGTCGGACAGGTCATAATGCCCAACATATAACCCGGGTTTATAACCAAGGATGCACTTAAGAATAATCAAATATGAAATAGATCATACTTGTGACATTGAATCACATTGTTGGTTTACCAACTTTTTTTAGTAAGGGTGATAACCCAAATCTTGAGTATCATAACTCCCATCATATTTTGCCGGTTTGTAATAAAACCGTGTCGGCTTGTAATAAACACCGGATAATCATCCTGGCAACTTATAGTCAACCCCAGACCGAGCTATGAAAACTCCGGTTTATAATTGAGTTTGTACTAACAACTGATAGTTGAAAGCTTGTGCCGGGTTAAGAAACACCGGACTGATGAAATGACTTATAGTCTGGCGGGGTCAATGGACGCCGGTTTACCTTAAAACCTTATCAAAGGAGAAGAAACTTTGACAAAAAGCAAATGAAAAAACTTGTAGTCGAGGCTTTTCAAGGGCTGCCAGGCCCAAACTCGAGGCTTTTCATGGGTTGCCAGGCCGCTGAGTTAAACCATTTGACAAAGCCTTTTAAGATGGGTGTCTAACTAACCAATCGTTGTTTTAACTTTGACAAGTTCAGGGTCTGTATAAGCGTAACTTGTCAAACGTTCGGCGGGTCATGCCAGGATTACCTGGATAGGAGTGGCTTACTTGATGAAGGCAGGTTAACCCAGGGTTTTAGGTGAATACACCAGGTTTCCAAGCCGTGGCTTGATAGCCCATTACAAGTGTAGATTCTAAGTTCATTGCGATAGCAAAGAATCCCCAAGTAACGTTTTGAGCTGTGCTCGGTAGGTGCCTATGTTTGAATTGTTGTTTTACAACACTCTCTTTGGCCCCGGATTGATTTGGCTTTGAGCCGATCAAGAGGTGTGACTATGGTTCGGATACGACCAAGCCCCCAAGTGATGTTGTGGCATTGCGCCGATCAAGAGGTGTAGCTATGGTTCGGATATGACCAAGCCCCCAAGTGATGTTATATAAAGCTTTGATAAGCTGAATCAAGGGGTAAACCGGACGCTACTTTATGAAATAGAAGCCCCCATGTGATTAATAATATGATAAGCCAATAAGGCGGGATACCAATGTTTGAACCGCGCATCATGGCAGCAGGTTCTCTTCGGCAACTTTTAACTTTTGCAAGAGATAAATTCTTCTTGAACCGGGATTTTGAACCGGATATTGAAAGCTTCAAAAATTTCTGCGGGACAAATTTACCTTGAGCCGAATTTTGAACCGGATTTGAGAGCTTCAGAAATTTGTGATAAATACATTTCCCTTGAACCGTATTGTAAACCGGAATCTTCTTTTTCAGCCGGAATTTTTTTGACGGCCTTTGAACTTGAACTTGCGAGAAGTTAATTCCTTTTTGAACCGGAAATTCTTCAACCGGATTTGAGAGCTTCAGAGCTTCGTGGGAGAACAGATTTCCCTTGAACCGGATTTTGAACCGTAATCTTTCTTGATAACCCGGAATTCTTCTATTGAATCGGAACTTTATGAGTGTCAATCAATTTTTTTAAACCAGAAATGTTTCCGCCGACCTTCAAATTTTCTCCAATAGGGCAGTAGCCTTCAGGGCCAGGTTATTTTTCCCTCCAATGACCCGGAGTTCATGAATTTGTGATAACACCATTGAGCCATCTGATGGAGGCTGAAAATATATTATGATCCACTCCAGGTTTGTTAGACTAAACCGGACCACAGGTCAGCGGCTTGCACACGTCCGTTGGACAGCTTGTATGAGCAGGCATGGCTCTGAGTTGTTGATATATGTGCAAGAGTCGGTCGGTAACCCGCCACGAACAAGAGAATCGGCCGTGCGGGCGTTGTAAGCCGGCCTGGAACGGCGGAGTCGGCCGCACGCGTTGTAAGCCGGCGCGGACGGGAGAGTCGGCCGCGGGAGTTGTAAACCGGCGCGGACGGAGAGCCGCCTGCGGGCATTGTGAACTGGCGCGGACGGAGAGTCGCCTGCGGGCATTGTAAACCAGCGGAGACGGAAAGTCGGCCACAGGCGTTGTAAGGCGGCGCAGATGGAGAACCGGCCGCGTGTTGATGTAAACCGGACCACAGGCGGTTTGCACACGTCCGTTGAGCAGTGTGGAATGGTCAAAATCTAGTATATAATGACGCCAGTGCGCCCTCCATACGCACGGTGTAATACCAATGTTGTGGCGAATAATTGTCCTGCATATAAAAATATGTAAAACCAACGTAATTGTTCTTTTTACAAAAACAATATATGTCAAAAATAGATTGAGATGGATATCACCTGATTCGTTTATATGATACTCAGCCGCCGAGTGGATGACGACGTCTGGATCTTCACGTAGGAATCAGTACTGATAGCACCATGCGACGCGCTATCCACAGTAGTGTTTGTAACCTGCCCTTGGTGTACTTTTACCATCATTTTTATAGCATTCTCTGTACTGCACGAACACACGAGCAATAGTAGCACTTGCAATTTACCACTATCCCTCATCTCCGTACTTGCAGTCTTATGGCATAAGCGTGCGCAGAGGGAGGGACGGCTCAAACACACCCCCGGCGGCTCATCGCGCGGCAGGCGCGGCTCAGGCAACGGTGATTTAACCACGGTGAATCATGACGAGTCTACGAAGCAGGGGGCTGCCCACCCACAGGAGAAGCGTAGCGGCGAGGTGGCAGCGGTTCCGCGTGGTGCAACGAGGCACGAGGACCGGCTTGAAGCGGCCGCAGGCGGGCATAGCAAAGGCGGTGTTCAGAGTAGAGGAGCCGCAACAACGGCTTAGGCAGGCTGTAGCCGCGGCCGAGGAGGTGATGGTAGTTCGCCGAGTTACGTCTCAGGGGCGCGAGGCCGGTCTAGCACGGTGTGGCGATGGAGGTGATTCGACGGCGAGTTAGAGGTACCGTGGTAGAAGGTTGAAGCCTCGGCGGTTTGCCCACAGCACAGATGGAGGTGATAGCTCGAAGGCACAGTGGCGAGGCGCGGCAATGGCCGGTTTGCGGGTGCATGGAGCAGCGGTTTGTAGCATATGTGAATGTGGCTCCATACAGGGGGTAAACCGGCAGCAGCTCTGTGCGGGAGCGGCCCGGCCAAGGCGGAGCGAGGCGCAAGGCGGAGTAATCCGGCAAAGAAGAAACCGGCACGCTCGGCGGGTCACAACTGACAGGCGGCTTGACGGCGGCCTGCACGTGCAATAGTGAGGGAGACTCGCGGAATTGCCACGGCGGCGGCGACTTGACGACGGAGACGGCGGACTGGCGCCAGAGCGGTTCATCGGTCGGCGCAGGCCAAAAGGACCGCGAGGCCGGGACGGTTTAGCGCGCCGGCGAGGTCATGGGGGCTGCTCCAGAGCAGCGGTGGAGGAGACCACGAGGCTAGAGCGGCTCTAGCTATTCGGCGGAGATCGAAAGAGTCCCGTAGAGGCAGAAGCGGGGGCCTGCAGTGGCCTTGGCAGCAACGACGGACGCCGGCGGCTTTATCGCCCGGCCGCGGGGACCGGGGCGTGGCAACAGAGGTGGCTGCTCGAGCCCGGCCACAGCGGAGACGGCGAGACCCAGGGCGACTCGACACTTCGGCGAGGCAACTTGGTGGCGGCGACTTATGGCGGCAGAAACGGCTCAAAGCGCGGCGGCAGCGACCAGCGGCCGGAGGCGAGGTCGGCGACTCGGCGGCTCAGGATCATCGGTTCGAGACGAGGCGGCGGCAGCCTCGGAAGTGGTTCAGGAGTAGGCAAGGCTCGACGTCGATTCGGAGCGGAAGCCAAATCGCTGAAACCGCACGCAGCTCGGAATCAGGGTTGCACAAGCAGCGATTGGGAACCATGACAGAGTCCAGGTCGTCGTCGGTTGACTCACGTACGAGTCCTCCTTTTTATTAGCAGACCGAACATAGCTTTGGCAATTGAGGAATAGTGAATCAGTCTAGTCCTTCACGTGAGATGAACTTTCAGGCAATAATTGGCCTGGGAATTTGTACCTTTGTAGGTTTGCTTTTCCTTGTACCAAACGGATACTAAAAAGGCGCAACTTGACTTTGCATGATTCGGTCTTTACGCCATGGAGTAGTACTCCATCTTTTCTGATTGCATGCTGTACGGCTCGTACATCCGTGTACCGCTTGCTCCCTCGTCAGGGCACTGTACGCAATTTTTTCCTTGTATTCTTGTTAGTCTCGGTGATTTGATCCTCATGCTGATAGATCTCGGACAAGTCTTCGACTTGCAGCGGCGGCGGCGCATCCAATGCAACCCTAATTTTTCTTAAATTTAACCTTGTATATTCCGTTTTGTCTGTTCATTGACGGTGGAAATCCTTCCATGCTAGCGGCAGCAAACTTCCTGGTGAGCACGTGAAATCTGTTGTTGACGTGGAGCTTTTAGCGCCGGTGCTTCATCATCCTGATGATTGCGAGCTTCTTGAACCCTAGAAGAGATCCGTCCAAGAACTCAACACTACCATGCGCAAGCCCCACGGTGGACGCCAACTGTCGTGAAATTGTCATGACAGATGTCCTTAGTATCAGGACTTAGTCGCGAGGCCAACGCATCTATGTGGTAGCTTGGGAGGGGTTTGAGAGAGACGAGATACGGTGGTGGTAAAAGCCTACATCCTGCTTCATTGATATTGATATTGATATTGGTAAAAGCCTACATCCTGCTTCTATGTGGTAGCTTGAGAGGGGTTTTACCCAGGTTCGGCCCCTCACGGTGGAGGTAAAAGCCTACATCCTGCTTCATTGATATTGATGATGATGATGCTCACGGTTACAAGGGCGAGGTTTCGCTACCTCTATCTCGAAAGCTATTGATTTGTTTGTCTAAACTTGTCCCTCTTGGGGTGCCCTGCCCCTCCTTATATAAGTTGAAGGGGCAGGTTACATGTGGAGTCCTATTAGGATTAGGACTAGTCTATCTTCTAATACAAACCGGATACAAGTCCGGGTCTTAACTCCTTGTAAGGTAAATATTCCTCACGCCTTTCCTCTTAAACCGGCCCACCATTAACATAAACCGGCCTTCTGGGCCTTGGGCTTTGTCATTCATCTCACCCGTCCGACGGGTCACCAGTGTGTCATAATGTTCCGGCGCGTTGCTTGTAAACCGCCAGGTCAGGGCAGGTCGCCAGTGAATCACCAAGTGTAAACCGGGTCTCAAGTATACCGCCAAGTCCAGCCGGGTTATACTTCCGGCCGGTTTACGCCGCGGGGTATATCCCCAGCAACTGGCATAATTTTTGGACAATATTATATATATAACAATATATTTCCAAAGCAAATAATTACTGCGTTAATTCAAAATGCCCAAAATAAATACTTATGAGCTCCTGAAAATGTTGGTTTGATTTTTATCTCTGTACAATATTTTCAGAGAGCAACATGAGCATTTTCTTGGACCTTTTTGGAGCAATTTTTTTTATTTGGGTCATTTCCAGAATGATTCTGAGGGTTTCAAAAATCTCCATCTCAAATTTCAGTAAAATTTAAACATGATGCAAACATGAAGGCTAGCCTAGGTCATACCAGAACTAGGGATGTGACAACTCATCCCCACTCGAAAGAATCTCGTCCCGAGATTCAGGAGTTGGCGGAAAGAAAGCGGGGTACTCAAGTCAAAGACGATCTTCACGCTCCCAAGTAGCTTCTCTCTCGGAATGATGAGACCACTGAACCTTGAGAAACTTGATGTTATGACGTCGAGTGACACACTTTGCTTGATCAAGAATGCGAACAGGGTACTCTCGATAAGTGAGGTTATCTTGGAGATCAAGCGTTTCGTGATCCACTCCACGGATGGGATCTGAGAAGCAACGCCTGAGTTGAGAGACGTGAAAGACATCATGTACTCGGAAAAGATGTGGGGGTAGTTCCAACTGGTAGGCAACCTCTCCTCGTTTAGCGAGAATGCGAAAAGGACCAATGTAACGAGGAGCCAACTTGCCCTTGATACCGGATCGATGGGTACCCTTCAAAGGGGTAACCCGAAGGTAAGCTTTGTCGCCAACTTCATAAGCCACTTCCTTATGACTACGGTCATACTGGCTCTTTTGACGAGATTGGGCTGTTTTCAAATTCTCACGAATGATGCGAACTTGCTCTTCTGCCTCCTGGATCATATCCGGTCCAAATAATTGTCTTTCACCGATTTCTGACCAGTTCAAAGGTGTTCGACATCTTCGTCCATACAGAACCTCAAAAGGAGCTTTCTTGAGGCTGGATTGGTAGCTATTGTTATAAGCAAACTCGATGAAGGGAAGACACTTCTCCCAATCCATACGGAATGAGATAACACAAGCTCTAAGCATGTCTTCGAGAATTTGGTTGACCCTTTCCACCTGACCACTTGATTGAGGGTGGAAAGCGGTACCGAAGGAGAGATGGGTGCCCATGGCAGTTTGGAAACTCTCCCAGAAATGAGAAGTGAAAAGACTACCACGGTCTGAATTGATCTCTAGTGGAACACCATGAAGTGACACTATTCGAGAAATATATAAGTCAGCGAGCTGACTAGCAGTGATACTCTCTCGAACAGGTAGGAAGTGAGCCACTTTGGAAAGATGATCAATGACTACGAAGATAGCATTATTCCCTCTCTTGGTCCTGAGAAAGCCGGTGATGAAGTCCATACCAACTTTATCCCATTTCCACTCAGGAATAGCTAAAGGCTGAAGGGTGCCAGCAGGCCTTTGATGCTCTGCCTTAACGCGACGACAAACGTCCCAGTTAGCAATAAACTAAGCAATTTCTCTCTTCATCCTAGTCCACCAGAACCTCTGGCGTAGGTCCTGATACATTTTAGTACTACCGGGATGAATCCTGAGAGGAGATTCATGCGCCTCCTTAAGGATTAATTGTCGAAGATGTTGATGCTTGGGAACCACCAAGCGACTCTCAAAGAAAACAACACCACGATCATCTATAGAGACACTACCACCAACTCCCTTGTTAATGTTTCTCTTGATCCGGGAAATTCCTATATCCTGCTTCTGAGCAGAGATGATTTGATCCACAAGAGTAGGTTTCGCCACCAAGGTAGAAAGGAATCCGTGAGGAGCAATGTGATGGTTGAGCTTACATAACTCCTCATGGAGAAGTGGTTGGCCCTGTTGCAACATGAGATTGTTGCAATAGGAATTACGACTTAGTGCATCAGCCATGCCATTTCCCTTGCCTGGGGTGTAGGTAATCCCTAAGTCGTAACCTAAGATCAACTCCAACCAACGCCTTTGCCTAAGGTTCAAATCTGGTTGGGTGAAGATATACTTGAGACTCTAGTGATCGGTGTAAATCTCGCAATGCTTAGCAAGAAGGTAATGTCGCCAGGTCTTAAGTGCATAGACTACGGCTGCAAGCTCTAGATCATGTGTAGGATAATTCTCCTCATGTGGATGCAACTGTCGAGATGCATAGGCAATCACATGGCGATCTTGCATAAGAATGCAACCTAGTCCCTGTCGTGAGGCGTCGCAGTAGATAACAAAGTCTTTAGTGAAATCCGGTGGCACAAGTATGGGAGCAGAAGTCAGGCGTCTTTTCAGTTCCTGAAAATTGTGCTCACACTGTGGGGACCACTCAAACTTTTTATCTTTCTTGAGAAGTTCCATGAGAGGTTTGGCCACTTTGGAGAAGTTTTCAACGAAGCGGCGACAGTAACTGGCTAGACCAAGGAAACTCCTAACTCGCTTAACCGTTTCAGGCGGAGTCCAATCAAGAACGGCCTGAACTCTCTCGGGATTGACGGCAATGCCCTTGCCAGAGATCACGTGGCCAAGATAGGTCACTTCTGGCAACCAAAATTCACACTTGGAGAACTTGGCATAAAGGCGGTGCTCTCTGAGTTTCTCTAACACAAGTCTAAGATGTTCGACATGCTCTTCCTCGTTCTTCGTGTAAATAAGAATATCATCGAGGTAAACCACGACGAACTTATCTATGTACTCCATGATGATCGAGTTCATCAAGCGAGAGAATGTAGCTGGAGCATTGGTTAGACCAAAGGACATGATAGTGTACTCATACTGGCCATAACGAGTGACAAAAGCCGTCTTAGGAATGTCCCCGTTTCTAATCTCGATTTGATGGTAGCCTAACCTCAAATCCATCTTGGAAAAGACTGAGGATCCAGCGAGCTGATCATACAGATCGTTGATCCTGGGGAGCGGATACTTGTTCTTTATCGTGACCAAATTAACGGGACGATAATCTACAACCATTCGGTCCATTCCATCCTTCTTCTTGACGAAGAGGACGGGGCAAGCCCAGGGAGAAGAACTAGGACGGATGAAACCCTTTTGTAAGGATTCATTGAGTTGTTTCTTAAGCTCAGCTAGTTCTAAGGGTGCCATGTTGTAAGGTCTCCTAGAGATTGGAGCAGTTCCTGGGATAAGATCTATGACAAACTCTACATCTCTGTCAGGTGGAATACCTGGCAGTTCCTCTGGAAAGACATCCGGAAAGTCACGGACTACCGGGATATCTTCAAGGTCTAGAAGAGGGCTGGCATTAAGAGAATAGAGTTGATGCTTTGCAATTCTAGTGGAGACAGTGACTATCTTGCCAGATGGGTGTGTAAGCTGAACAGACCTGGTGAAACAATCAATCTTGGCATGATGAGCTGTCATCCAGTCCATACCCAAGATGATGTTAATATCTGAAGACTTGAGGGCTATAAGTGATGCAAGGAATACAAGTCTGACAACAAGGATTTCAGTACCATGGCTTATTCTGGTAGTTTTCCATCTAGACCCTGGAGTTTGGATTTCAAGTGGAGTTGGCATATCACAAAATGACATGTCGTGCAAATGAGCATAGCCTTCAGAGATGAAGGAGTGAGATGCTCCGGTATCGAACAAAACCGAAGCTGGATGACAGTTGACAAGGAGTGTACCAAGAACGACATCCAGATCATCATGAGCGTCATTAGCTGAGACGTGATGCACACATCCACGGTCAATGGGAGCTGACTTGACACTGATCATCTTGCGTGATGGCTTACCATGGCCAACAGACTTCTCAGACGAGGGTGGAGCATAGTTGGTTTGAGAGCAGTCACATGCATAGTGTCCTGGCTCTCCGCATGTGAAACAAGTCCCTGAAGTAGGACGTGGACCCGCTTTGACAAGCGGTCTACCAATAGGCCTGGGTGGAGCATGTAACTGAATTGGGTGAGGTGCCACACAAGAAGGCCTTGGTGAATAACCGGGTGGAAGAGCGGAGTTCGGAACCCAAATCTGGCACTTCTATGAAGTAGAACCGGAGGAAAAACCCAAATCACGGGTGTGCTTTCGAGACTCCTCGTAAGTGAGCTGAGCTGTCTCTGCGTTAATGGCCTTGTTCACAAGAGCCTGGAATGTATTGCAATGATGCAAGTGGAGATCACGACGCAACTTGGGGTTGAGACCCTTCCGGAACCTAGCCTGCTTCTTGGCGTCCGTGGACACCTCTTCTGTAGCATAGCGGGCAAGGTTCTCAAACTCTCTACTGTAAGCATCAACAGCCATCTTATCCTAGGTGAAACTACAGAACTCTTCTCTCTTGCGGTCAATGAGAGCCTGAGGAATGTGATGCTCGCGAAAAGCCTCAGTGAAATCTCTCCAGGTGGTTATCTGGCCAGTTGGAAGCATAGCCTCATAGTTCTGCCACCAAATACTAGCAGGACCTTCCAGGTGATATGCAGCATAGGTGACCTTGTCACCTTCAGCTACGTTCGCAGAACGCAGCTTGTGTGTGATACTACGGAGCCAGTCATCTGCATCAAGTGGTTTAATGGAATGATGGAAGGTAGGTGGTTTCAAACCAATGAAATCATAGATGGTCGCTGACTCTTTGCACTGGGGTGCGGTGTTCTCCTCTATACGTGCTAACAAGCGGTTGGTCTCATGCTTGTTCATCTCAACCTCTAGCATGAACTTTGCCAACGAAGGCTGGTCGGGAGGATCCTCATCCCTACCATCTCCGTGGTTCCGACTACGAGCAACAGAACTTCGGTTAACCGGCAACATCCGGAAGAACAAAACCAAGGAAAACAAGGATGGATTCAGCACCAACTATAGGATGCAGAAGGTAGCACAAGAAATTAGTATCTCTCGAACTCCTAGGACAATTCTGGCAGCATAACGGCAGTAAAATGCTCAAAATGAGACATTCTGCAAAAGGCGGGGTAGCACCATACTCAACATCATCACTCAAGGTTCTGAGATATTACTAAACAGGCTACACGGGAGATATGACTCAGATCAACCAAACCTAAGAGACTACGGAGTAGTAACACGTGATCCTGATAGACAGAAGAGAAAGCCTAGTTCTTTAACCCCGTAGGAAAGATAGGATGACTCAGATCAGAAGGCATGAGGCATAAGGAGTAAAAAGAGCCTTACGTTCCCTTCCACAATAAATTCCCCTATATAGCTAAAGAATTTCTAGACTCAACTTCGACCAGGTTGGCTTGGTAATCCTACAGGCAGTCAGGCTCTGATACCAACGCTGTCGGGACCCTGATTCTAAGTCACACCGATCTAGCATGTAACACCTCATATCACTTTGCGGGCTCACGCACGGTATTCCCATGGGTGTCGCCTTACCATGGCCCGGGACCGTTTGCGCCTTTTGGCTCACGTATATGATAGTGTCGCTAGCATCCATATGACAGAGAACCCGGGCCGACATGACTAGTCGTGAACCCAAAGTGGCACCAACTTACGGGAACATGCATACATGAATCAACATCGAGCATGTCGGTCAGCAGCATGTGAATCCGGGCTATAGCAACTGGGCTAGACTCCGGAAATCCGGGCTGTAGCAGGCTAGCAGGACTTCGAAGTCACCACGTGACATTTCCCCGAAGGGACAGACACAGGAACGAAGTGGATCACATGCCGGCCAGTCTAAGTGTTCCGGGGCAGTAGTGCTGGGCTAGCAGGACTCCGGTGAACCGGGCTATAGCAGACTACCATGGCGCAGTGGAAGCACTAGACTACATTTCCCCATAAGAGAGTCTACCAAGGATAAACAACTAGGTTGTCGGATCCCACACATAGCAATACACGCCACACGTACGCATAACATGCAAGTATGTGTTGTACAACATCGCATCACAACATAACTCAAACTCATATAGATAAAGGCCAAGAGGAGCCACATAGCATTAATACAAGCAGAGGTCTCATGACCCATCATTCAGAGCATACAAGCAACGGAAGTATTACATGTCTGAGTACAGACAACTACAAAAGAAAAAGGCCGAGAAGCCTGACTATCTACAAGTTCCTCCCAAGGGTACAAGATCGTAGCTGAGGTAACAAGCTACTCGTCGAAGTCCAAGCGGTACTACTAGTGAGACATATGTCTCACTTGCAAAACATAAATAAAGCAAACATGAGTACAAAGGTACTCAGCAAGGGCCTTTTGTCCCGGTTCGTAAGGGCCTTTTGTCCCGGTTCCTGAACCGGGACTAAAGGGTCGGTACTAATGCCCTGCCCCTTTAGTCCCGGTTCAATCCAGAACCGGGACTGATGGGCCTCCACGTGGCCTGTGCGCGGAGCCCAGGCAGGAGACCCTTTGGTCCCGGTTGGTGGCACCAACCGGGACCAATAGGCATCCACGCGTCAGCATTTCTGTGGCTGTGGTTTTTGTTTTTTTTGAAAGGGGGGGGGGGTTGGGGGTTTTGGGGGGTTAATTTAGGTGTTTCATATATTTTGTTAGCTAGCTATAATTAATAGAGAGAAGTGTCCTCTCTTATGTCCGTGCTTGGTCGACGCTACGTACTATACATACGTATAGAGAGGACTAGACACGCTAGCTAGCTAGTAAGCAAACGACGGAAACAGAAGATCGTCATGAACATATATGCATATAGAGAGAAGTGATATCGACCACCTCTCCTTCTCCGAGAGATTGGTCGAACAACAAGTTCTCGTATATCTATCCGACACTACCGGCTACATATATACAATAATTATCTCTTACAAATATAATCATACGGACTCATGGTCCACATAGTATTCTCCGTATTTAGCGATCACGTGGTCAAGAAAGAATGCCGCCAATTCCTCTTGAATTTCTCGCATGCGAGCTAGTGCTAGGAGTTCATCCCGCTTCCGAAACATCTAATTTGTAGAAGGGGGTCAATACATATATATATGAATGAATGAAACTCAACACAAATGATGGTAATAAAATAAAATTGTGAATGTTGTTATTTACGTACTTCATATTGTTCGTCAGTGTAGCCCCGCTCACAGGTCGTGTGGCGGATGGACTCGCAAACGTAGTATCCACAGAAATCATTCCCTTTTTCCTGCCACAACCACTTTACAAGAAATAGAGGTCAATCAAACTGATAAGCAAGAATGCCAAATCAATAGGAGATGCGCGGAACATGCTACTATAGTACTTACTTTCGGGTGTCTAAATTGCAGCTTCTTCGGGAGTCTAAATTGCAGCTTCTTCGGGAGTCTTGGAGCTTTTTTGGAGAATTTTTTCCAAACCCTGCCAGACAAAGAAAACAATTACTTGATATATCAGGAAATGAAAAAAGTTGCTGATATGGTGGATAATGATCGATTTAACTTACTGCTCGAGCATTTGAGTCATGTCCGCATAGTCCTGGGGATCTTTTCATTTTGAGTCTAAGACAGTTACTAGTCCCTGCTCAAGCTTAATCTCTAGGAGAATATAGTGGTAACTGCACACACATGCATAACTCATCAATTACATTACTATAACCTTGACTAATATATATAAGGGAAACCGAATACGCACAAGACAGTAACACTCACTTGAAGTTGTAAGGAAAGAGTATTATATCTTTGTTTTCATTTATTACCAATGATCATAGCAAGTTGGCCTCGGTATCTATGGCATGAAATTTAACCTGAGTTGCATCTATGAGATATGTGTTAATGAACCCAATATCACCGACTTGTCTTTTCTTCAGTTCGGCGATCTTCAATCTGCATAATATAGTGAGGATGATTATAAATACATGCAATGAAAGAGCTGAGCTATATAGAGAGACTTAATGACAGAAGTAGTACTACTTACAGATAGTAGCAGGTGACTGTTGTTTTATCGAGGGCCAATTGGTTGAAAAACTGAAAGAACTCCTCAAATGGAACAGGCAACAGTTCAATTCCAACGAGGTCATGCTCCTTTTTAACTTTCACATACAAAGTACTCTTCCCCCAGAGTCTCTGCAGATTTTCAAGTACCAATCATCCAATCTTCGCATCATCGTTGATAGAGATCTTTCATCTTTGACGAGAGGCTTCCTGTCATGGAATTGTCACGGCAGATGTCCTTAGTGTCAGGACTTAGTCGCGAGGACAATGCATCTATGTGGTATCTTGAGAGGGGTTGAGCGGGATGAGAGACGCGATGTTTTACCCAGGTTCGGCCCCTCACGGTGGAGGTAAAAGCCTACATCCTGCTTCATTGATATTGATGATGATGATCACGATTACAAGAGTGCTCTATCTCGAGAGCTATTGTCTAAACGTAACTTGTCCAACTTGTGGAACTTGTGAATCTTGTCCCCTTTTGGGGAGCCCTGCCCCTCCTTATATATGTTGGAGGGGCGGGTTACATGTAGAGTCCTATTAGGATTAGGACTAGTCCATCTCTAATACAAACCGGATACAAGTCCAGGTCTTAACTCCTTGTAAGATAAATGTTCCTCATGCCTTTCCTCGTAAACCGGCCCACCATTGACATAAACCGGCCTTCTGGGCCTTGGGCCTTGTCATTCATCTGACCCGTCCGCCGGGTCACAAGTGTGTCATAATGTTCCGGCGGGTTGCTTGTAAACCGCCAGGTCAGGGCAGGTCGCCAGTGAATCACCAAGTGTAAACCGGGTCTCAAGTAAACCGCCAAGTCCAGCCGGGTCACCAATGAGTCTTCAGGCTCGTGAACCGTCATACTAGTGAACCGCCAGACACGTAAATTGCCAATCCTCTGGCGGTTTACCAATGAAACGCCTAGTCCGGCCGGTTTATACTTCCGGCCGGTTTACGCCGCGGGGTATATCCCCGACATTAGCCCCCAAGTTTAGCTTGGATTTATCCATGGTAAACTTATGCTGCAAAATAAACACAAGAACAAATTTGACAGGTTATGCTCCGGGTTAAGAATTC
>NC_053025.1:607557279-607749275 GCF_003073215.2 Triticum urartu
GGTTGTCTGTTTTAATCACAACAATCCATCTTTATGGTCAACATAATCGACGGATATAAAAGGGTGATGGATGTAGAACTATTAAAGTCTTCGGTCTTTATTATTAGGTAAAGAGGTAAAGATAAAGGTGACTTCTGAATGGGTACTTTCTACCTGGAGCCGACATGACCTTGCTGAAATTTAAAAGAACAATTAGCAGAAAACTAATTAGAATATTAGATTAATTACGTACGGTCTTCATCTAATATCATGAAAAAATCTGGTAGGGCATAATATAGTACCTTCTCTCTGTAATCTAATCTGCCTATGTGTGCTCAATCCTCGAAGATTTGATCGCCCAGGCCCAGCCAACAATTCCATATTGACATGTTGATTCGGGAATCAGGATTAAGAAAAACAGGAAGAGCACTGAACACTAAAAGAGAGGGCAGAGCCGCAGAGGGCGCGAGGAGAGACGTACCTGCTGGCTGCTGCAGTCCGCGGTCGTCGTCTCGTTCCGTCGTTCGTCGGACGGTCGGAGGCCGCAGACACGCACATCGGGTCTGGCTACGTTGTTAGGGTTAGGGTTTGGCGACTAGCGGGCAACCGTGCGTAGCCACCTGATTCTTCACGGGAGCGATATGAGTCTATGGAATCAGATGGATTAGGGATTGGATTCGTCTACATTTGTCTCCAAGATGATTCATGCCAACCAGGGCAACCGAGTTGGGCAGGAGGAGGATTACCGGAAGAGTGATATAAGTAGTGCACCGCCGCCAGACGGGAAGCAACCTTGCAGAGCTTTTGTGAACCCACGCGTTGATTCCGGTCCAGGCATAGCTAAATCTCTACCGCGAAACCGTGCGATGTCGTTTGATGACGATGGGGGTGATCAAAGGGGGGGGGGGGGGGGGGGGGGGGGGGGGGGGGGGGGGGGGGGGGGGGGGTGGCGGTGAGGATCCTACCCATCCGAAATTGTTTGGCAGAGGCGCGCTGGTGGCCGCGAGGCGGAGGGAGTTCAGGACGGACGGAGAGGGTCGTCGGGAGGAACAGAGCAACTATCATGGGGTGTCTCCTCAGGGCCTAGCGGGACCAGAGGTGGATCTGGAAGGAGAGGTGGACATGGATGATGATGCTTTCCTGGAGCTTGACCCTGAGGAAGATGAAGTGCTTGCACCGCCGGCGGCGCCTCCGTCGCCATGGCGCCTTCTGGCACGGTATGTGAACCAGAGAAGGCCCAATACGGAGGACCTGACGGACCACTTTCATGCAGTATGGCAGATTCGGTCTGGGCTGAACTTTGCCCCGATCAGAAAGAACTGGTATGTAATTACACTGGGATCTCAAGGTGACTTCGATTTTGTAGCAAGGGGAGGACCATGGATATATCGCGGCAATGTACTTCTCGTTGCGCCTTTTAAAGGAAACGCAAGGCCATCTGAGTCTGTGCTTGAAGCAGTTCCAGTATGGGTGAGATTCTATAATGTTCCATGGGACAAACAAACAACAGCGTATGGCTGGAGAATCGGTAAACTACTAGGGAAAGTGCTTGAAGTGGATGCGGATGATTCGGGTATGAGCGTCAGAGAGTTCCTCAGGATTCGTATTGAGCTGCCGTTAAACCGTAGATTGCAGATGCAGGTTGCTGTTGGGATTAAAGGGAGTAATGAGGAGCCAGAAAAATATGAGCTGAGATATGAAAGAGTTCCACATTATTGCTTCTGGTGTGGATTCATCGGACATGATGATACTGAATGTGATAAAAAGAGGATGGGTATGCCAAAGAAAGGATATGATGATCGCTTGCGCTGCTCACCATTGAGGAAATATGCACAACGCTCGGCTAGTATTCCAGCTGGGGTCAAACCGGCGATGGCTCGGGGCCGAGACTTCTCTACTACCAGCACGGGTTCTGCCAACCTTGGGAGTGCACCTCTTGGTAGGAGTAGTAGACGCCAATACAACTTGGGAAGCTGGGTGCTTGAAAGAGTTGACGCTAGAGATGGTTTTGAAGAGAAGGAGAATAATGGTGATTCTGAAATTGATGCGGAGTTGGCTAGGCAAGTGCGAGCTATGCAGATGCAGATCGTAACTAATAGTGCAGAAGTAAGTTCTGGCCGTGGTCGTGGCCGCCGGCAACCAAAAGCAGCAGGGCGAGGACGAGATAGAATTCCTATGCCAATTCCGTTAGCTGTCAAACCGCCTCTCCCGGGCTTCATGCACTCGTCGGACATGATTCCAGCTATGAGTGGGTTCAGCTCCTTGGTTATTCCTGTCGGGTCAGTTTATGCTGCTATGTCTGATGCGGATTCAGTGCTAGGGAAGAGGGCTGCTGAACAGAATAGGAATGAAAACGTGGAGTTGGAGGGTGCCATAATTGCTATAAGTCAAGCTAGTGCAGGAGTTGGTGGTAAGGCTAAGAAAGGTAAAGTCAGGGGATTCCAGAAAGACATACGTGGAGAACAGGGGGACATGGAGAAGGATGCAGGGATTGACACGGAGGCAACCAGCCTTGGGGCCGCTGGTAACCTGACGGGGCCATATGTGGTGCCCCGTCAGGAGCAATGAATTGTCTGAGTTGGAATTGTCGAGGAATCGGGGGCGCCTCGACGGTTCGTGATCTCATCGCCCTCGTCCAAACTCATCGTCCGCATATAGTCTTTTTGTGTGAAACTAGGCAGAAGTTTGATAAGGTCCGTCGTCTGTGTTCTCGTTTAGGCCTTCGTGGTTTTTCTGGTGTCGACAGTAATGGCCAAAGTGGTGGCCTAGCGTTGTTTTGGAATGATCAGTTGTCAGTGGAGATTAAAAATAAGAATGAAAGAATAATTGATGCTTATGTGCGTGCTTCTCCCTCTGATCCATTGTGGCATCTCACATGCGTGTATGGTGAACCCAGAACTGAAAATCGCCATCGTATGTGGTCTATTATGTCTGACTTACGTTCTACCAGTGATCTTCCATGGATGCTCATGGGAGATTTTAACGAAGCACTTTGGCAGTGTGAGCACTTGTCGGTCACTCCGAGACCAGCTAGTCAAGTGGCAGCGTTCAGGGAAGCGGTACAAGACTGTGATCTCCATGACTTGGGGTTCTCGGGCGTGCCGTTTACATATGATAATAAGAGGATAGGCAGAACAAATGTCAAGGTCCGGCTCGATCGAGCCCTTGCGGATGACACATGGAGAGATATTTTTTCTGATGCTAGTGTGGTCCACCTAGTATCCCCATGTTCTGACCATCTCCCCATCCTTGTGAAGTTACAGGAAGAGGAGTTCATGCCGCTGAAGAAGAAGGCGAGGCAATATGAATTTT
This sequence comes from Triticum urartu, assembly GCF_003073215.2. NCBI lineage: Eukaryota > Viridiplantae > Streptophyta > Magnoliopsida > Poales > Poaceae > Triticum > Triticum urartu. The sequence continues at coordinate 607,560,571 of NC_053025.1, forward strand.
TTTGGGAACGGGCGGGTGAGTTACCGGAGTTTATTGAACAAGCATGGGTGGCGGCGCAAGTCAATGGTGACCTTGCCTCGATCACGGCAGGTCTCAGCCATGTCATGAATGAGCTGCAAGGATGGAGTCGTAAGTAGTTTGGAAATGTTCTGCGGGAGGTCGAGCACACACGGAAAAAACTTAATCACCTGATGCGCACCAATGGCAACCAGCTAGAGATCCGTCGTCTCTCGGATAGTATGAACGAGTTACTGTATAAGGAGGAACTCTTATGGCTGCAGCGTCGAGGATTTCATGGCTGAAAGATGGGGACCGTAATACGAAGTTTTTCCATAGCAAATCTGTATGGCGTGCCCGTAAGAATAAAATCAAGAAACTAAAAGATGAGGATGGTACATGGCAGACAATACCCTCGGTTATGGAACTAATGGCCACCTCTTTCTTTAAGGATCTTTTTACTAGAGACCCGTCATTACAGGCTGATGAGATAATTAACCTTGTTGAGAGAAAAGTAACAAATGATATGAATGAGGAGTTGTGTAAGGAATTTTCAGAGAAAGAAATATCGGACGCTTTGTTCCAGATTGGCCCCCTAAAGGCCCCAGGACCGGATGGTTTTCCGGCGCGCTTTTATCAAAGAAATTGGGCAGTTTTGAAGGAGAATGCTGTGGCAGCGGTAAGGTTATTCTTTGCTACCGGAAATATGCCTGCTGAAACAAATTCTACTTCAATTGTTCTGATTCCAAAGTCTGATCAGCCGGAGTCCCTGAAAGACTTTAGACCCATAAGTTTGTGTTCAGTGCTTTACAAAATTGTAGCTAAATGTCTGGTGAATAGATTGCGGCCAATTCTTGGGGATATCATATCGCCGAACCAAAGTGTGTTTGTTCCTGGACGTATGATTACGGATAATGCGCTCGTGGCTTTTGAATGCTTCCATACTATTGAACATAGTAAGAAGGAGACAGAGACTTTCTGTGCTTACAAGCTAGACCTTTCAAAGGCATATGACAGGGTTGACTGGGATTTTCTCAGAAGTACGATGCAGAGTTTGGGTTTCGCTCAACGGTGGATAGACTGGATAATGTCTTGTGTCACCTCGGTGAGCTATTCCGTGAAATTCAATGGAACCCTACTTGATTCGTTCACCCCAACCAGAGGTCTTCGCCAAGGTGATCCATTATCTCCGTTCCTTTTTTTATTTGTTGCTGACGGTCTTTCTTCCCTCCTGCAACGAGAAGCTCACGATGGAACTGTTACACCAATCAAGGTCTGTAGAAGGGCGCCTGGTATATCACATTTACTATTCGTTGATGACTCATTGTTGTTTTTCAAAGCCGATCCTGGCCAAGCAACTAGAGTTAAGCAGGTGTTGGAAATTTATGCAAGGGGTACCGGGCAGTTCATCAATCCACAAAAGTGCTCAATCCTTTTTAGCCCGGCGTGTCCAGCAGCGGTACAAGAGAATATTAAGGAAATTCTACACATATCCCAAGTTACATTTGAGGCAAGATATTTGGGCCTCCCAACTCCAGAAGGTCGTATGAGCAGAGGTAAACTGAAAACTTTGGAAGAGAAACTTGCAAAAGCGCTTATGGAGTGGGGCGAGAATCACTTGTCAATGGATGGAAAGGAAAGTAAGATAAAAGCCATTGCTCAAGCTCTTCCGGTTTACATAATGAGTGTCTTTAAAGTCCCTGCCGGACTGTGTGATGACCTCACTAAAATGATATGTCGGTTCTGGTGGGGTGCTGAAAAAGGGAAACGAAAAACACACTGGATTGGATGGGATATCATGCTGCGTCCCAAGGCGAGAGGTGGTATGGGTTTCAAGGATCTTAGACTATTCAACCAAGCGCTTCTTGCGCGTCAAGCCTGGCGTTTGATCCAATACCCGGACAGTTTATGCGCACAAGTTTTACGAGCCAAGTATTACCCTGAGGGTGTCATTACTGATACTGTGTTTACAGGTAACGGATTAACAACTTGGCAGGCTATTGAGCATGGACTCGAGCTGGTCAAACAAGGGTACATATGGCGGGTAGGGAATGGGGCAAGTATCCGTGTTTGGAGAGATCCCTGGATCCCTAGAGGACCGTCCTGTAGGCCGATCACTCCCAAGCGTAGATGCAGACTTAAATGGGTTGCAGATTTTTTGGTGGCTGACGGAGCATGGAACGTTCCATTACTCAGGCAGCATTTTTTCCAGGTTGACGTAGATGAGATTCTGAAAGTCAAGGCCTCGAGAAGAATGAACGATGACTGTATTGCCTGGTACCCGGATAAGCACGGAATTTTCTCTGCCAAGTCGGCTTATAACATGGCTCGTGATAGAGTTATGGATGTGCAGGGTGTAGGTGAATCAAGTGTACGACCAGATGGGTCAAGACCGGCGTGGAAAATGTTATGGAGTTGTGGTGCTCTTCCAAAGGTGTGTGTGTTTGCATGGAAGGCAGCAAGGGGGGCATTGGCTACAAAGGAAAATAAACGACGTAGACAATTAGAGCATGATGGGATTTGTACCATATGCGGTCAGGAAACAGAGTCAAATTTTCATGCGCTGGTTCGATGCCCACATGCTCGTAACTTATGGACTGTCATGAGATCGGTCTGGGACCTTCCAGCTGATGATCTTCTCAAAGGTACAGAACCAGAATGGTTACTGTTGTGTATTCAGCAGCTCAATGAGACACAAAGGATGTTGTTCCTCATGTTATTATGGCGTATATGGCATGTCCGTAATGAACTTACCCATAACAAGCCAATCATCCCGGTTGAGGCATCGAAGAAATTCCTATGCAGCTATATGGAATCGTTGCTACTGATTAAACAACACCAGGAGATGGATGTGTTGAAGGGTAAACAGTCTGTTATTTTCTCAGGCCAGGCAAGTCATAAGGGAGCTAGGACGACGCCAGTGGAGATTGTAAATTGGATTCCCCCACCATGTGGTGTTGCCAAGCTAAACATCGATGGATCCTTCGTCCAAGCGGATGGAACGGCGGGAGCTGGAATGATACTCAGAGACCACAAAGGTACGGTAATTTATGCGGCTTGCAGGTCGCTCTTGAACTGCTCGGGTGCTCTTGAGGCTGAGCTTGCAGCGTGTGACGAGGGCCTACGACTGGCGCTACACTGGACTCAACTACCGCTTCAGGTGGAAACGGATTGCTCCGAAATCATCAAACTGCTTAACTCTAGTCCTACAGATCGCTCAAGTAACATGTATCAAGTGACTGAGATCGCTGAGATGGCGAAGGAACGACCTGTACATTTCCGGAAAATTTGTAGATCACAAAATAATGCTGCTCATGCTATGGCAGCTCTAGGTCGTAGTCACCAACGCACTGCTTGTTGGTTAGCAAACTCCCCAAAGGAGATTAGTATTATCATTTCAAACGATTGTAAGGCCCTGGTTGATTAAATGATATGCTTTCCCCCGCAAAAAAAAGAAGAAGATGACGAGTCGACGATTAGACAAACAGAACAGCGGTATCAGCGGAAGAATGACCGAACGATCTCGAAGGAAAGGGAAACCGTGAATCCATCGATTCTCTTGTGCACGTCTTGTGCCTGTACGTGGACCTGGTGCAAACATTGGCAAGGCCCACATTTCTCTGTTTCTTTCCGGCTGAGGCGTTGCTGACTTCGCCACTTTGGCCCTGATACCGAGCTTCAGTTGCGGTAGGTTTGTGGCACCACCAACTAAGGTGTTATAATTATCGTTGAGTCCTACCAGTGTGGCGTCCGGAAGGACTTTAGTTCTTACATCTGTCAGTTTAAACAATTTTTCTTCAAAGTTAGTGGAACCGAACGTACACACGTTGTCGTTGCGGGCAGAATCCTTGGGGGACAGCCCCGCGCTTGCGTACCAACTCCACTTCAACCAACCATGGTGGAGGCATGTTGTCCTTGGTCTGCTTGACGAGCAGCACGAGCCATTGTTTGACCTTTCCCAGATTTGGGCCCAATAGCTTGGCACGCATAGTCGACGTGAACATCGTGTACGAGTCAGATAGATATTGAACTTCGCCACTTCTTGAGGGCTAGAAAAATAAATAAAAGCGAGTTAGAAAATTATAATATTAAAGTGATACTAACAAAAGAATGTTATTTGGTAGAAAATGGTAACATGTCTTATGGGAGAAAGGATGGAGGATGGCGGACTTCGGTAGAAAATGCAAAATGAGATATTAGTAGGAGTTTGATTCCAGAATAGCTCTCAGTTGAACCTATTGAGCATTATCATATACTCCCTCCGTCCTGAAATAAGTGACTCAACTTTATAAAAGTTGAGTCACTTATTTTGGGACGGAGGGAGTACATAAAACCTTGCAATCAAACTATTCCATTGCATATCGAAGGTGAGGGGAACCTATTAACCATCATTCAATACATTTCTTTCCAATCTAACTAATTGTTTTTTTATTAGGTTGTGATAGAGTCGAGGTCTTCATCAACGAACACCATGCTGGCTGCCGGCACTGCTGTGGCAGGACTAGCGTGGCCACTGCTGTCGCCATGTACAGCAGCGGCCCTTGGATCGTTGTAGGATTGAGAGACACGGGAAGGGAGATGGCGTTGGGGCTGTGGGAAGAGATCGGGGCGCACAATATGCACAAAGAGTCGGTGTCGGTGTCAAAACCGGCGGATCTTGGGTAGGGGGTCCCGAACTGTGCGTCTAGGCCGGATGATAACAGGAGGCAAGGGACACGAAGTTTTACCCAGGTTCGGGCACTCTTGATGGAGGTAAAACCCTACGTCCTGCTTGATTAATATTGATGATATGAGTAGTACAAGAGTATATCTACCACGAGATCAGAGAGGCTAAACCCTAGAAGCTAGCCTATGGTATGATTGTTGTGTATGAATGTGTTGTCCTACGGACTAAAACCCTCCGGTTTATATAGACACCGGATAGGGTTAGGGTTACATAGAGTCGGTTACAATGGTAGGAGATCTACATATCCGTATCGCCAAGCTTGCCTTCCACGCCAAGGAAAGTCCCTTCCGGACACGGGACGAAGTCTTCAATCTTGTATCTTCATAGTCCAGGAGTCCGGCTGAAGGTATAGTCCGACCATCCGGACACCCCCTAATCCAGGACTCCCTCAGTAGCCCCCGAACCAGGCTTCAATGACGATGAGTCCGGCGCGCAGATTGTCTTCGGCATTGCAAGGCGGGTTCTCCTCCAAATTCCGTGTACCTGTTGAATAAAGTCCGGTTTCTTGTAAATGTTGCGCTCCTTGGCTTCTACGCCCAATAATGGCCGTCTCCCACGTGTCAAACGAATACGAAAAGTCTGAGTGTTTTTACATCCACACCCCTAGACGCATAAATGAGCCGCCTATTTAAGGGGACGAGGATTTAGATCCAAACCACACCTTCTCCCTCCCGCGAGTATTCATCAGAGCGTATCCGACAGAGGTCCATTCTATCATGGTCGGCCGCCGCAGCTCCTCCCCTCGCCCTTCCAGCCCTCAGCCTGGAGATTGGAAGAGGTGTTCCCTCCCGCACATCGAGCTAGTGGAGCTCCAGACCAAGGGATTTCTCCCCCCGACCTATATGGTCCCGGTTCGAGCCGGACTCTCCACCTATAATGGCGGAGAGCAAGCGGAGAGCGTCCCCAATCCCTCCAAAGGAGAGCGAGTATGCCTTGCCCCTTACTTAATAAGAGGGCTCGGATTTCCAATTCATCCGTTTCTCCGGGGGCTTCTGGAGTTCTATGGCCTCCAGCTGCACAACCTCACGCCTGCTTCCATATTGCATATCGCGGGCTTCGTAGCCCTCTGCGAGCTGTTTTTGAGTGTTGAGGCTCATTTCAGGCTGTGGAAAGAGCTATTCTGCCTTGTGCCCCGTTCTAAGAAGGGGTCAGTGTATCAAGTGGGCGGAGCCGAAGTGTGGCGCATCGCCGGGACCGGATATCTATCCGGAACCCCAAAGAAGGCGTCCGAGGACTGGCCTTCGAAATGGTTTTACATAGAGGACGTCCCGCTGCCGGATCCTGTCCGGATCGGCCTCCCTGAGTTCGACAGTGCTCCACTAAAGAAGCGCCTAAGTTGGCATCCACGGAGCCCTCAGAGGGAAAGTGACAAGGACGTTATTTACCTAATGGGCCAGATAAGATTTTTAGCTCATTCCGGACTGACCATGATCGGGGTCATGGCCGCATGCATCATGCGAGGGGTGCAGCCGCTACAGTATAGAGGCTACCCCATGTGGGACTTCAACGGGGAGGACGACGCCACCCGCTACGGCCGTAAGGGGCCGGATTCAGCTGCGGCTCTAACGAAGACCATGTCCGCTTTGTACAAGGGAGAAGAGGAGGATTTTCTCCGCGTCGACCCAAAGGGTGGATTTTCCATGTACAATCCTCCAAGCTGGCTAAGTGGTCACATCTTGCCCATCCGTTTTATATCCCCATTGTTAAATATTCAGTCTAGCGACTTCAACGCAGGAACTGCGCCAGACTGTTAAAGAAATAAACAGCCCTCCTCCACAACCCGAGGACCCAGGACGGTCCCTCGACCCGGCCTCTCAAGAGGATCCGGACGTATCTGTGGAGCCGATTGATGGAGTGTTCCATCAATTGAGCAAGGACAACGCCTTGGTGGTCATTACGGCCGATTACCCAGGGCTAATTCCGGCCTCCCAGGTAACTGAGATCGAAGTTCCAGTACCCCAAATAGGGGTCCGCCCTCTCGCGTTTTCAGTTTCCTGATTACAACCGAGCTTTGCAGGGGAGGTTTCTGAGACGGGAGGCCGAACCTGCGGCAACAAGCCAATGAGGGGCCACATGGCCTCGTGGGCAGAAAAGAGGTGCACTCCGGACTGAGGCATCAGCGCAAAGGTATGGCGCGCCTCCTTATCCCAGGTGTTATATCTTTAAAGTATATTAACACTCGTGCTCTCTTCAGGACAAAGAGACCTCGCCGGACTATATTCGGAGAGGTTGTCAATCGCGCCTCCACCAGCCAGGCTCCAAAGCCTGGTCCGGAGGCGGAGGCGAACACAAGGCGCGCACCGGACGCTCCTCCGACAGAGGATGTGGACAGATTGTCTACCACCAACTCTGAGGTGGAGAGTGCCATGAACCACAGGCGTCGCCGGACAATTTTTCGCGACGCTTGTTTCTCCCAAGAGGCATTAGATGCCTTCAAGTCAGGAGATGTGTACCTCTGTGCCGCTCAAAATGGTCTAGCCAGAGCCACAGAGCAATATGTAAAAGACATACGGGTAAGAAAATTTTGGTAATTATATATATATATATATATACCAGTAGCTCCCGAGACTTGAAACAGTTAGAATAACTGATTTAAGGATCATTTGTTATGCAGGTTCTTACAGAAAAGAATTCCCTACTGTCCCAGGAGCTGGAAGTGTGCAAAGCCCAACTAGAGGCCGCACTAGCCGCGGCAGGGGAGCCCAAGGAGACCCCCTCTGGTAATATACACTTCGAAAGATAAGCATTTTGCGAAGCACGGCAGGGGTGCATATCTGACAAATGGAATTGCAGATGGCGCCAAATTGAATCCGGAAAGGCAACACCTCCTACGCCAGCTGAAGGCTGGTGAGAAGGTGCTGACAAAGGTGAGGCGGGAGAAGAACGATCTCCAAGATGCCAACACCAAGCTGGGCGTTGAACTGAAGGATGTTCGTGCCCAGCTGTTGGACTCCGTTAAGGAGAATCAGCGGCTTCGGCGCGGCATATTTAGTAAGTGCTTGAACGAACCTTTGAAAAAAGTTCGGCGGGGAAGTCGACTAACAGAGTAATGTCTGTAGGTGTGCTAACAGGTCGTCCTGCAGAGGAGATGCCCGGTTCTACGGGTGACCTTCTTCCCGAGCTCTCGCAACTGCTCGAGCGAGTTCGGTAGGCGATGCAAGGCGTCGCCCAGGCCTTGTGGCCATCCATCTCCATGCCCGAGGGTCTTGGAGAGCTTGCGGAGAAGCTAAAGGGAGCACGGCGGCGCTTCCGATTGTGGAAGATATCGGCCTGCCGTCAAGGCGCTAGGGAGGCCTGGGCCATGGTAAAGACGTGGTACACCAAGGCTGACCCCAACCACATGGCCGAGGTCAGTCTTGTGGGGCCTGATGGGGAGGAGATCCCTGTAATCTTAGTATACGGCCAAGTAGAATTGGCCACAAAGTATTCCCAGCAGGACTGTAGATTAGACAGCCTATTAGATGGTATTGAAGAGGAATACAATCAGTCAGAATGACTATGTAATTTAATTGACATGTATAATGCCTTCTAGCCGGATTGTAGATCGTTTGTCATGGCCGACCTTTTCGCTTCAGCCTCGGGACCTGACGGTCCGGAGTGTGTCCGAATTCCCATGCGGTTATATAAGAACCGGGGAATGCTTGGAGACCAGGCGTAGGGGTCATTAGTGCTTGAACAGACAAGTGCCCGACTAGTTATGTTATATTACATGGTTAGTAAGAAATATCTTCCAGGGAGAATAGTTCCGTTAGGGGTTCCTTTCCCTAGGAGGCATGCCCTAAAGTGCATGCCCATTCTGCGAAAAAGACGCGGGAAAAAGCATCTGGGGGCGTATGAATAGATAAGTTAAAAGATCATCTTTTAGGTCACCGACCGAATATTTCCTTAAGAACACTAGCTTTCGGCTTCACCCAGTCTGAGGTACACATCCGGCTGATCCGGCAGTAGCAATCGCAGAGGTGCTCCCTTTACCGCCTAGCCGAATAGTCGGGAACGTAGGGGTAAGCACATGAGCCAGGCAACCCAGCTTGGCCAAAACTTAAGTCATATCGATGCATATAATGGTGAAATAAAAGGTACATGCGGAAGTGTAACACATGTGTTGGGCATGAAGCTCGTATAAATAAGCTTCTATTTAGAAGAAGCCCCCAGGTTTAATGAGTGCGAATAGCACGTCATTGGATGAGCCTTTAGAGGCTATAAGAGAAAGGAAGGGGAGAAGGAGAGAAATGTAAGACAGACAGTATATAAAAAATGGACAGAGGAAGGAGACGAACACAGAGTCTGGCGCTAGGCATAGAATCTTCGGAGACGGGCTGCGTTCCATGGGTTCGGCTCGAGTTGGTTATCCGATGCATCTCGCAGGCGGTACGCTCCGCTAGTCAGGACTTGGTCAATTATGAAGGGACCTTCCCACTTGGGCTTGAGTTTGTCCTTTTTCTTGTCCGGCAGGCGTAGAATTAATTCGCCAATGTTGTAATTTTTGGCCCGTACTTCTCTTCTTTGGTATCTTCGAGCCTGCTGTTGATAGAATGCGGAACGGGCTTTTGCCACGTCACGCTCCTCCTCCAATGCGTCCAAACTGTCCTGCCGATCGAGCTTGGCTTCTCTTTCTTCGTACATGCGCACTCGAGGTGAGTCATGAATTATGTCGCAAGGCAAAACTGCCTCTGCGCCGTACACCATAAAGAATGGTGTGTATCCGGTGGTGCGATTCGGCGTGGTCCGCAGCCCCCAGAGTACGGAGTCGAGCTCCTCTACCCAGTGCGTGTTAGATTCCTGGAGGGACCGCACAAATCTGGGTTTGATGCCGCTCATGATAAGACCATTTGCACGTTCGACCTGGCCGTTAGTTTGTGGGTGATAGACGGAAGCATAATCGAGCTTGATGACCATGTTTTTGCACCAGAGTTTTACCTCATCGGCCGTAAAGTTCGTGCCGTTATCAGTGATGATGCTATTGAAGGAAATATGCCCTAGAGGTAATAATAAAGTTATTATTTATTTCCTTATTTCATGATAAATGTTTATTATTCATGCTAGAATTGTATTAACCGGAAACATAATACATGTGTGAATACATAGACAAACAGAGTGTCACTAGTATGCCTCTACTTGACTAGCTCGTTAATCAAAGATGGTTATGTTTCCTAACCATAGACAAAGAGTTGTTATTTAATTAACGGAATCACATCATTAGGAGAATGATGTGATTGACATGACCCATTCCATTAGCTTAGCACCCGATCTTTTAGTGTGTTGCTATTGCTTTCTTCATGACTTGTACATGTTCCTATGACTATGAGATTATGCAACTCCCGTTTGCCGGAGGAACACTTTGTGTGCTACCAAACGTCACAACGTAACTGGGTGATTATAAATGAGCTCTACAGGTGTCTCTGAAGGTAAATGTTGGGTTGGCATATTTCGAGATTAGAATTTGTCACTCCAATTGTCGGAGAGGTATCTTTGGGCCCTCTCGGTAATGCACATCACATAAGCCTTGCAAGCATTACAACTAATGAGTTAGTTGCAAGATGATGTATTACGAAATGAGTAAAGAGACTTGCCGGTAACGAGATTGAACTAGGTATTGAGATACCGACGATCGAATCTCGGGCAAGTAACATACCGATGACAAAGGGAACAACGTATGTTGTTATGCGGTCTGACCGATAAAGATCTTCGTAGAATATGTGGGAGCCAATATGAGAATCCAGGTTCCGCTATTGGTTATTGACCGGAGACATGTCTCGGTCATGTCTACATTGTTCTCGAACCCGTAGGGTCCGCACGCTTAAGGTTTTGATGACAGTTATATTATGAGTTTATGCATTTTGATGTACCGAAGTTTGTTCGGAGTCCTGGATGTGATCACGGACATGACGAGGAGTCTCGAAATGGTCGAGACATAAAGATTGATATATTGGAAGCCTATATTTGGATATCGGAAGTGTTCCGGGTGAAATCGGGATTTTACCGGAGTATCGGGAGGTTACCGGAACCCCCCGGGAGGTATATGGGCCTTAGTGGGCTTTAGTGGAAGAGAGGAGAGGTGGCCAGGGCTGGGCCGCGCGCCCCTCCCCACCCTAGTCCGAATAGGACAAGGAGAGGGGGGTGGCGTGCCCCCTTCCTTCTCTCTCTCCTCTTTCCCCCTTCCCGAATCCTATTCCAACTAGGAAAGGGGGGAATCCTACTCCCGGTGGGAGTAGGACTCCTCCTGGCACGCCCTCCTCCTAGCCGGCCGCACCTCCCCCTTGTGCCTTTATATACGGAGGCAGGGGGCACCCCTAGAGACACAAGTAGATCCACGTGATCATATTCTTAGCCATATGCGGTGCCCCCTTCCACAATAATCCTCGATAATATTGTAGCGGTGCTTAGGCGAAGCCCTGCGACGGTAGTACATCAAGATCGTCACCACGCCGTCGTGCTGACGGAACTCTTCCCCGACACTTTGCTGGATCGGAGTCCGGGGATCGTCATCGAGCTGAACGTGTGCTAAAACTCGGAGGTGCCGTAGTTTCGGTGCTTGATCGGTCGGGCCGTGAAGACGTACGACTACATCAACCGCGTTGTGCTAATGCTTCCGCTGTCGGTCTACAAGGGTACGTAGATCACACTCTCCCCTCTCGTTGCTATGCATCACCATGATCTTGCGTGTGCGTAGGAATTTTTTTGAAATTAATACGTTCCCCAACAGTGGCATCAGAGCCTAGGTTTTATGTGTTGATGTTATATGCACGAGTAGAACACAAGTGAGTTGTGGGCGATATAAGTCATACTTCTTACCAGCATGTCATACTTTGGTTCGGCGGTATTGTTGGACGAAGCGGCCCGGACCGACATTACGCGTACGCTTACGCGAGACCGGTTCTCCTGACGTGCTTTGCACAAAGGTGGCTAGCGGGTGACAGTTTCTCCAACTTTAGTTGAACCGAGTGTGGCTACGCCCGGTCCTTGCGAAGGTTAAAACAACACCAACTTGACAAACTATCGTTGTGGTTTTGATGCGTAGGTAAGATTGGTTCTTGCTTAAGCCTGTAGCAGCCACGTAAAACTTGCAACAACAAAGTAGAGGACGTCTAACTTGTTTTTGCAGGGCATGTTGTGATGTGATATGGTCAAGACATGATGCTAAATTTTATTGTATGAGATGATCATGTTTTGTAACCGAGTTATCTGCAACTGGCAGGAGCCATATGGTTGTCGCTTTATTGTATGCAATGCAATCGCGCTGTAATGCTTTACTTTATCACTAAGCGGTAGCGATAGTCGTGGAAGCATAAGATTGGCGAGACGACAATGATGCTACGATGGAGATCAAGGTGTCGCGCCGGTGACGATGGTGATCACGACGGTGCTTCAAAGATGGAGATCACAAGCACAAGTAGATGATGGCCATATCATATCACTTATATTGATTGCATGTGATGTTTATCTTTTATGCATCTTATCTTGCTTTGATTGACGGTAGCATTTTAAGATGATCTCTCACTAATTATCATGAAGTGTTCTCCCTGAGTATGCACCGTTGCGAAAGTTCTTCGTGCTGAGACACCATGTGATGATCGGGTGTGATAGGCTCTACGTTCAAATACAACGGGTGCAAAACAGTTGCACACGCAGAATACTCAGGTTATACTTGACGAGCCAAGCATATACAGATATGGCCTCGGAACACAGAGACCGAAAGGTCGAGCGTGAATCAGATAGTAGATATGATCAACATAGCAACGTTCACCAATGAAACTACTCCATCTCACGTGATGATCGGACATGGTTTAGTTGATTTGGATCACGTGATCACTTAGAGGATTAGAGGGATGTCTATCTAACTGGGAGTTCATAAGTAATATGATTAATTGAACTTAAATTTATCATGAACTTAGTCCTGGTAGTATTTTGCAAATCATGTTGTAGATCAACAGCTCGCGTTGTTGCTTCCCTGTGTTTATTTTGATATGTTCCTAGAGAAAATTGTGTTGAAAGATGTTAGTAGCAATGATGCGGATTGGATCCTGATCTGAGGTTTATCCTCATTGCTGCACAGAAGAATTATGTCCTTGATGCACCGCTAGGTGACAGACCTATTGCCGGAGCAGATGCAGACATTATGAACGTTTGGCTAGCTCAATATGATGACTACTTGATAGTTTAGTGCACCATGCTTAACGGCTTAGAATCAGGACTTCAAAGACGTTTTGAACGTCATGGACCATATGAGATGTTCCAGGAGTTGAAGTTAATATTTCAAGCAAATACCCGATTTGAGAGATATGAAGTCTCCAACAAGTTCTACAGCTAAAATATGGAGGAGAATCGCTCAACTAGTGAGCATGTGCTCAGATTGTCTGGGTACTACAATCGCTTGAATGAAGTGGGAGTTAATCTTCCAGATAAAATAGTGATTGACAGAATTCTCTAGTCACCATCACCAAGTTAGTAGAACTTCCTGATGAACTATAATATGCAAGGGATAACGGAAACGATTCCCAAGCTCTTCGTAATGCTGAAATTGACGAAGGTAGAAATCGAGAAAAACATCAAGTGTTGATGGTAGACAAGACCACTAGTTTCAAGAAAAGGGCAAAGGGAAGAAGGGGACCTTCAAGAAGAACGGCAAGCAAGTTGCTGCTCAAGTGAAGAAGCCCAAGTCTAGTCCTAAGCCTGAGACTAAGTGCTTCTACTCCAAAGGGACTGGTCACTGGAAGCGGAACTACCCCAAGTGATTGGCGGATAAGAAGGATGGCAAAGTGAACCTAAGTATATTTGTTATACATGTTATTGATGTGTACTTTACTAGTGTTTATAGCAACCCCTCAGTATTAGATACTAGTTCAGTTGCTAAGATTAGTAACTCGAAACAGGAGTTGCAGAATAAACTGAGACTAGTTAAGGGTGAAGTGACGATGTGTGTTGGAAGTAGTTCCAAGATTGATATGATCATCGCACACTCCCTATACTTTCGGGATTAGTGTTGAACCTAAATAAGTGTTATTTGGTGTTTGCGTTGAGCATGAATATGACTTGATCATGTTTATTGTAATATAGTTATTCATTTAAGTAAGAGAATAAATTGTTGTTCTGCTTACTGTTGGGGAACGTAGCAATAATTCAAAATTTTCCTACGTGTTCACCAAGATCAATCTATGGAGTCATCTAGCAACGAGGGAGGAGTGGATCTACATACCCTTGTAGATCGCGCGCGGAAGCGTTCAAGAGAACGGGGTTGATGGAGTCGTACTCGTCGTGATTCAAATCATCGATGATCCTAGCGCCGAACGGACGGCACCTCCGCGTTCAACACACGTACGGAGCAGCGACGTCTCCTCCTTCTTGATCCAGCAAGGGGGAAGGAGAGGTTGATGGAGATCCAGCAGCACGACGGCGTGGTGGTGGAAGTAGCGGGATTCCAACAGGGCTTCGCCAAGCGCTGCGGGAGGAGGGAGATGTGTCACGGGAGGGAGAGGGAGGCGCCAAGGCTCAGGTGTGGCTGCCCTCCCTTCCCCCCACTATATATAGGTCCAAGGGAGAGGGGGGGGCGCAGCCTTGGCCCTTCCTCCAAGGAAGGGTGCGGGTAGGGAGGAGTCCCTCCTCCCCAAGGCACCTCGGAGGTGCCTTCCCCTTTTAGGACTCTTCCTTTCCTTATCTCTTGGCGCATGGGCCTCTTGGGGCTGGTGCCCTTGGCCCATATAGGCCAAGGCGCACACCCCTACAGCCCATGTGGCCCCCTGGGGCAGGTGGCCCCACCCGGTGGACCCCCGGGACCCTTCCGGTGGTCCCGGTACAATACCGGTCAACCCGAAACTTGTCCCGATGGCCGAAATAGCACTTCCCATATATAATTCTTTACCTCTGAACCATTCCGGAACTCCTCGTGATGTTCGGGATCTCATCCGGGACTTCGAACAACATTCGGGTTTACCGCATACTAATATCTCTATAACCCTAGCGTCACCGAACCTTAAGTGTGTAGACCCTACGGGTTCGGGAGACATGCAGACATGACCGAGATGACTCTCCGGTCAATAACCAACAGCGGGATATGGATACCCATGTTGGCTCCCACATGTTCCACGATGATCTCATCGGATGAACCACGATGTCAAGGACTTAATCAATCCCGTATACAATTCCCTTTGTCTATCGGTACGATACTTGCCCGAGATTCGATCGTCGGTATCCCGATACCTTGTTCAATCTCGTTACCAGCAAGTCTCTTTACTCGTTCCGTAACACATCATCCCGTGATCAACTCCTTGATCACATTGTGCACATTATGATGATGTCCTACCGAGTGGGCCCAGAGATACCTCTCCGTCACACGGAGTGACAAATCGCAGTCTCGATTCGTGCCAACCCAACAGACACTTTCGGAGATACCCGTAGTGCACCTTTATAGTCACCCAGTTACGTTGTGACGTTTGGCACACCCAAAGCACTCTTACGGTATCTGGGAGTTGCACAATCTCATGGTCTAAGGAAATGATACTTGACATTAGAAAAAGCTTTAGCATACGAACTACACGATCTTGTGCTAGGCTTAGGATTGGGTCTTGTCCCGTTATCAACGACATCCAATGTGCATGGTCAGGAAACCGTAACCATCTATTGATCAACGAGCTAGTCAACTAGAGGCTTACTAGGGACATGGTGTTGTCTATGTATCCACACACATGTATCTGAGTTTCCTATCAATACAATTCTAGCATGGATAATAAACGATTATCATGAACAAGGAAATATAATAATAACCAATTTATTATTGCCTCTAGGGCATATTTCCAACAGTCTCCCACTTGCACTAGAGTCAATAATCTAGTTCACATTGCCATGTGATTAACACTCATAGGTCACATCGCCAAGTGACCAACATCCAAAGAGTTTACTAGAGTCAATAATCTAGTTCACATCACTATGTGATTAACACTCAATGTGTTCAGGGTTTGATCATGTTGCTTGTGAGAGAGGTTTTAGTCAACGGGTCTGCAACATTCAGATCCATATGTACTTCGCAAATCTCTATGCTATATTTGGAGCCATTTCAAATAACTGTTCTACTTGGAGCTATTCCAAATTGTTGCTCCATTATATGTATCCGGTATCCCTACTCAGAGCTATCCGGATAGGTGTTAAGCTTGCATCGACGTAACTCTTTACGTCGAACTCTTTATCACCTCCATAACCGAGAAACATATCCTTATTCCTCTAAGGATAATTTTGACCTCTATCTGGTGATCTACTCCTAGATCACCTTTGTACCCTCTTGCCAGACATGTGGCAAGGCACACATCAGGTGCGGTACTCAGCATGGCATACCGTATAGAGCCTATGACAAAAGCATAGGGGACGACCTTCGTCCTTCCTCTTTCTCCTGCCGTGGTCGAGCTTTAAGTCTTAACTTCATACCTTACAACTCAGGCAAGAACTCCTTCTTTGGCTGATCCATCTTGAACACCTTCAAGATCATGTCAAGGTATGTGCTCATTTGAAAGTACCATTAAGCGTTTTGATCTATCCTTATAGATCTTGATGCTCAACGTTCAAGTAGCTTAATCCAGGCTTTCCATTGAAAAACACTTTTCAAATAACTCTGCATGCTTTCTAGAAATTCTACATCATTTCCGATCAACAACATGTTAACATACTCATCGGAAATTCTATAGTGCTCCCACTCACTTCTTTGGAAATACAAGTTTCTCATAAACTTTGTATACACCCAAAATCTTTGATCATCTCATCAAAGCGTACATTCCAACTTCGAGATGCTTACTCCAGTCCTTAGAAAGATTGCTGGAGCTTTGCATACTTATTAGCATCTTTCAGGATTGACAAAACCTTCTGGTCGTATCACATACAACCTTTCCTCAAGAAAATCGTCGAGTAAACAATGTTTTGACGTCCTATCTGCAAGATTTCATAAATAATGCAGTAATCGCTAACATAATTCCAACAGACTCTTAGCATCGCTACGAGTGAGAAAGTCTCATCGTAGTCAACTCCTTGAACTTGTCGGAAAACATCTTAACGACAAGTCGAGCTTTCTTAATGGTGACATTTACCATCATTGTCTGTCTTCCTTTTAAAATCCATCTGTACTCAACAGCCTCACATCGAGCTGTTCTGTCAAAGTCTACACTTTGTTTTCATACATGGATCCTCTCTCGGATTTTATGGCCTCGAGCCATTTATCGGAATCCGAGCCCACCATCGCTTCTCCATAGCTCGTAGGTTCATTGTTGTCTAGCAACATGACTTCCAAGACAGGATTACGTACCACTCTGAAGTAGTACGCATCCTTGTCATCCTACGAGGTTTGGTAGTGACTTGATCTGAAGTTTCATGATCACTATCATAAGCTTCCACTTCAATTGGTGTAGGTGCCACAGGAACAACTCCCTGTTCCCTGTCACACACTAGTTGAAGAGGCGGTTCAATAACCTCATCAAGTCTCCACCATCCTCCCACTCAATTCTTTCGAGATAAATTTTCCTCGAGAAAGGACCCATTTCTAGAAACAATCACTTTTGCTTCCAGATCTGAAATAGGAGGTATACCCAACTATTTTGGGTATTCTATGAAGATGCATTTATCCGCTTTGGGTTTGAGCTTATCAGCCTGAAACTTTTTCACATAAGCGTCGCAGCCCCAAACTTTTAAGAAACGACAGCTTAGGT
The DNA here is from genome assembly GCF_003073215.2 of Triticum urartu. Classification (NCBI taxonomy): domain Eukaryota; kingdom Viridiplantae; phylum Streptophyta; class Magnoliopsida; order Poales; family Poaceae; genus Triticum; species Triticum urartu. The sequence goes on from NC_053025.1 coordinate 607,577,974, forward strand.
TTCTCTAAACCATAGTTCATATGGTGTCGTCTCAATGGAATTACGTGGTGCCCCTTTTAAAGTGAATGTGGTTGTCTCTAATGCCTAACCCATAAACTATCGTGGTAATTCGATAAGAGACATCATGGTATGCATCATATCCAATAGGGTGCAGTTATGATGTTCGGACACACCATCACACTATGGTGTTCCAGGCTGTATTAGTTGTGAAACAATTTACACAATGTCTTAATTCTGTGCCAAACTCATAATTAAGATATTCATCTCTATGATCATATCATAGATCTTTTATCCTCTTGTCACGACGATCTTTCAACTTCACCCTGAAATTACTTGAACCTTTCAATAATTCAGACTCGTGATTTATCAAGTAAATATACTCAACATCTACTCAAATCATCTGTGAAGTAAGAACATAACGATATCCACTACACGCCTCAGCACTCATTGGACTGCACACATCAAAATGTATTACTTCCAACAAGTTGCTTTCTAGTTCCATTTTACTGAAACCGAGGCTTTCAGTCATCTTGCCCATGTGGTATGATTTGCATGTCTCAAGTGATTCAAAATCAAGTGAGTCCAAATGGTCCATTTACATGGAGTTTCTTTATGCATATACACCAATAGACATGGTTCGCATGTCTCAAACTTTTCAAAAACGAGTGAGCCCAAAGATCCATCAACATGGAGCTTCTTCATGCGTTTTATACTGATATGACTTACGTGGCAGTGCCACAAGTAGGTGGTACTATCATTACTATCTTATATGTTTTGGCATGAACATGTGTATCACTACGATCGAGATTCAATAAACCATTCATTTCAGGTGCAAGACCATTGAAGGTATTATTCAAATAAACAGAGTAACCATTATTCTCCTTAAATGAATAACCGTATCGTGATAGACATAATCCAATCATGTCTATGCTCAACGCAAACACCAAATAACAATTATTTAGGTTTAACACCAATCTCGATGGTAGAGGGAGTATGCGATGCTTGATCACATCAAGCTTGGAAACACTTCCAACACATATCGTCATCTCACCTTTAGCTAGTCTCCGTTTATTCCGTAGCTTTTATTTCGAGTTACTAACACTTAGCAACCGAACCGGTATCTAATACCGTGGTGCTACTAGGAGTACTAGTAAAGTACACATCAACACAATGTATATCCAATATACTTCTATCGACCTTGCCAGCCTTCTAATCTACCAAGTATCTAGGGTAATTCTGCTCCAGTGGCTGTTCCCCTTTTTTACAGAAGCACTTAGTCTCGGGTTTGGGTTCAACCTTGGGTTTCGTCACTAGAGCAGCAGCTGAATTGCCGTTTCATGAAGTATCCCTTCTTGCCCTTGCCCATCTTGAAACTAGTGGTTTCACCAACCATCAACAATTGATGCTCCTTCTTGATTTCTACTTTCGTGGTGTCAAACATCACGAATATCTCAAAGATCATCATATGTCCTCGATATGTTATAGTTCATCACGAAGCTCTAGCAGCTTGGTGGTAATGACTTGGAGAAACAACATTATCTCATCTGGAAGATAAATCCTACTCGATCCAAATGATTGTTGTACTTAGACAATCTGAGCACAAGCTCAACAATTGAGCTTTTCTCCCTTAGTCTGCAGGCTAAGAAAATTGTCGGAGGTCTTATACCTCTTGACGTGGGCACGAGCCTGAAATCCCAATTTCAGCCCTCGAAACATCTCATATGTTTTGCGATGTTTCAAAACGTCTTCGGTGCCTCAACTCTAAACCGTTTAACTGAACTATCACGTAGTTATCAAAATGTGTATGTCAGATGTTCGCAACATCCACAGACAACGTTCGAGGTTCAGCAAACTGAGCGGTGCATTAAGGACATAAGCCTTCTATGAAGCAATGAGGACAATCCTCAGTTTACGGACCTAGTCCGCATAATTGCTACTACCAACTTTCAACTAAATTTTCTCTAGGAACATATCTAAACAGTAGAACTGAAGCGCGAGCTACGACATAATTTGCGAAGATCTTTTGACTACGTTCAGGATAATTAAGTTCATCTTATGAACTCCCACTTAGATAGACATCCCTCTAGTCATCTAAGTGATTACATGATCCGAGTCAACTAGGCCGTGTCCGATCATCACATGAGACGGACTAGTCAACATCGGTGAACATCTTCATGTTGATCGTATCTTCTATACGACTCATGCTCGACCTTTCGGTCTTATGTGTTCCGAGGCCATGTCTGTACATGCTAGGCTCGTCAAGTCAACCTAAGTGTTTGCATGTGTAAATCTGTCTTACACCCGCTGTATGTGAACGTTGGAATCTATCACACCCGATCGTCACGTGGTGCTTAGAAACGAACGAACTGTCGCAACGGTGCACAGTTAGGGGGAACACTTTCTTGAAATTTTAATGAGGGATCATCTTATTTACTACCGTCGTTCTAAGCAAATAAGATGTATAAACATGATAAACATCACATGCAATCAAATAGTGACATGATATGGCCAATATCATATTGCTCCTTTTGATCTCCATCTTCGGGGCTCCATGATCATCATCGTCACCGGCATGACACCATGATCTCCATCATCATGATCTCCATCATCGTGTCTTCATGAAGTTGTCTCGCCAACTATTACTTCTACTACTACAGCTAACGGTTAGCAATAAAGTAAAGTAATTACATGACGTTTATGTTGACACGCAGGTCATAAATAAATTAAGACAACTCCTATGGCTCCTGCCGGTTGTCATACTCATCGACATGCAAGTCGTGATTCCTATTACAAGAACATGATCAATCTCATACATCACATATCATTCATCACATTCTTCTTGGCCATATCACATCACATAGCATACCCTGCAAAAACAAGTTAGACGTCCTCTAATTGTTGTTTGCATGTTTTACGTGGTTGCTATGGGTTTCTAGCAAGAACGTTTCTTACCTACGCATAAGCCACAACGTGATATGCCAATTGCTATTTACCCTTCATAAGGACCCTTTTCATCGAATCCGATCTGACTAAAGTGGGAGAGACAGACACCCGCCAGCCACCTTATGCAACTAGTGCATGTTAGTCGGTGGAACCGGTCTCACGTAAGCGTACGTGTAGGGTTGGTCCGGGCCGCTTCATCCCACAATGCCGCCGAATCAAGATTGGACTAGTAACGGTAAGCATATTGAACAAGATCAACGCCCACAACTACTTTGTGTTCTACTCGTGCATAGTAACTACGCATAGACCTAGCTCATGATGCCACTGTTGGGGAACGTGGCAATAATTCAAAATTTTCCTACGTGTTCAACAAGATCAATCTATGGAGTCATCTAGCAACGAGGGAGGAGTGGATCTACATACCCTTGTAGATCGCGCGCGGAAGCGTTCAAGAGAACGGGGTTGATGGAGTCGTACTCTTCGTGATTCAAATCACCGATGATCCTAGCGCCGAACGGACGGCACCTCCACGTTCAACACACGTACGGAGCAGCGACGTCTCCTCCTTCTTGATCCAGCAAGGGGAAGGAGAGGTTGATGGAGATCCAGCAGCACGATGGCGTGGTGGTGGAAGTAGCGGGATTCCAACAGGGCTTCGCCAAGCGCTGCGGGAGGAGGGAGATGTGTCACGGGAGGGAGAGGGAGGCGCCAGGGCTCAGGTGTGGCTGCCCTCCCTTCCCCCCACTATATATAGGACCAAGGGAGAGGGGGGGGCGCAGCCTTGGCCCTTCCTCCAAGGAAGGGTGCGGCTAGGGAGGAGTCCCTCCTCCCCAAGGCACCTCGGAGGTGCCTTCCCCTTTTAGGACTCTTCCTTTCCTTATCTCTTGGCGCATGGGCCTCTTGGGGCTGGTGCCCTTGGCCCATATAGGCCAAGGCACACACCCCTACAGCCCATGTGGCCCCCCGGGGCAGGTGGCCCCACCCGGTGGACCCCTGGGACCCTTCCGGTGGTCCCGGTACAATACCGGTGACCCCGAAACTTGTCCCGATGGCCGAAATAGCACTTCCCATATATAATTCTTTACCTTCGGACCATTCCGGAACTCCTCGTGACGTCCGGGATCTCATCCGGGACTCCGAACAACATTAGGGTTTACCGCATACTAATATCTCTATAACCCTAGCGTCACCGAACCTTAAGTGTGTAGACCCTACGGGTTCGGGAGACATGCAGACATAACCGAGATGACTCTCCGGTCAATAACCAACAGCGGGATCTGGATACCCATGTTGGATCCCACATGTTCCACGATGATCTCATCGGATGAACCACGATGTCAAGGACTTAATCAATCCCGTATACAATTCCCTTTGTCTATCGGTACGATACTTGCCCGAGATTCGATCGTCGGTATCCCGATACCTTGTTCAATATCGTTACCGGCAAGTCTCTTTACTCGTTCCGTAACACATCATCCCATGATAAACTCCTTGATCACATTGTGCACATTATGATGATGTCCTACCGAGTGGGCCCAGAGATACCTCTCCGTCACATGGAGTGACAAATCCTAGTCTCGATTCGTGCCAACCCAACAGACACTTTCGGAGATACTCGTAGTGCACCTTTATAGTCACCCAGTTACGTTGTGACGTTTGGCACACCCAAAGCACTCTTACGGTATCCGGGAGTTGCACAATCTCATGGTCTAAGGAAATGATACTTGACATTAGAAAAAGCTTTAGCATACGAACTACACGATCTTGTGCTAGGCTTAGGATTGGGTCTTGTCCATCACATCATTCTCCTAATGATGTGATCCCGTTATCAACGACATCCAATGTGCATGGTCAGGAAACCGTAACCATCTATTGATCAACGAGCTAGTCAACTAGAGGCTTACTAGGGACATGGTGTTGTCTATGTATCCACACACATGTATCTGAGTTTCCTATCTATACAATTCTAGCATGGATAATAAACGATTATCATGAACAAGGAAATATAATAATAACCAATTTATTATTGCCTCTAGGGCATATTTCCAACAGTCTCCCACTTGCACTAGAGTCAATAATAAAGTTATTATTTATTTCCTTATTTCATTATAAATGTTTATTATTCATGCTAGAATTGTATTAACCGGAAACATAATACATGTGTGAATACATAGACAAACAGAGTGTCACTAGTATGCCTCTACTTGACTAGCTCGTTAATCAAAGATGGTTATGTTTCCTAACCATAGACAAAGAGTTGTTACTTAATTAACAGAATCACATCATTAGGAGAATGATGTGATTGACATGACCCATTCCATTAGCTTAGCACCCGATCGTTTAGTGTGTTGCTATTGCTTTCTTCATGACTTGTACATGTTCCTATGACTATGAGATTATGCAACTCCCGTTTGCCTGAGGAACACTTTGTGTGCTACCAAACGTCACAACATAACTGGGTGATTATAAAGGAGCTCTACAGGTGTCTCCGAAGGTAAATGTTGGGTTGGCCTATTTCGAGATTAGGATTTGTCACTCCGATTGTCGGAGAGGTATCTCTGGGCCCTCTCGGTAATGTACATCACATAAGCCTTGCAAGCATTACAACTAATGAGTTAGTTGCAAGATGATGTATTACGAAACGAGTAAAGAGACTTGCCGGTAACGAGATTGAACTAGGTATTGAGATACCGACGATCGAATCTCGGGCAAGTAACATACCGATGACAAAGGGAACAACGTATGTTGTTATGCGGTCTGACCGATAAAGATCTTCGTAGAATATGTGGGAGCCAATATGAGCATCCAGGTTCCGCTATTGGTTATTGACCGGAGACATATATCGGTCATGTCTACATTGTTCTCGAACCCGTAGGGTCCGCACGCTTAAGGTTTTGATGACAGTTATATTATGAGTTTATGCATTTTGATGTATCGAAGTTTGTTCGGAGTCCCAGATGTGATCACGGACATGATGAGGAGTCTCGAAATGGTCGAGACATAAAGATTGATATATTGGAAGCCTATATTTGGATATCGGAAGTGTTCCGGGTGAAATCGGGATTTTACCGGAGTACCGGGAGGTTACCGGAACCCCCCGGGAGGTATATGGGCCTTAGTGGGCTTTAGTGGAAGAGAGGAGAGGTGGCCAGGGCTGGGCCGTGCGCCCCTCCCCCCTAGTCCGAATAGGACAAGGAGAGGGGGGCGGTGCCCCCCCCTTCCTTCTGTCTCTCCTCTTTCCCCCTTCCCGAATCCTATTCCAACTAGGAAAGGGGGGGAATCCTACTCCCGGTGGGAGTAGGACTCCTCCTGGCACGCCCTCCTCCTGGCCGGCCGCACCTCCCCCTTGTGCCTTTATATACGGAGGCAGGGGGCACCCCTAGAGACACAAGTTGATCCACGTGATCATATTCTTAGCCGTGTGCGGTGCCCCCTTCCACGATAATCCTCGATAATATTGTAGCGGTGCTTAGGCGAAGCCCTGCGGCGGTAGTACATTAAGATCGTCACCACGCCGTCGTGCTGACGGAACTCTTCCCCGACACTTTGTTGGATCAGAGTCCGGGGATCGTCATCGAGCTGAACGTGTGCTAAAACTCGGAGGTGCCGTAGTTTTGGTGCTTGATCGGTCGGGCCGTGAAGACGTACGACTACATCAACCGCGTTGTGCTAACGCTTCCGTTGTCGGTCTATAAGGGTACGTAGATCACACTCTCCCCTCTCGTTGCTATGCATCACCATGATCTTGCGTGTGCGTAGGAAATTTTTTGAAATTACTACGTTCCCCAACAGCTGTGGGGGACGCCGTAACGGTGTATAACCCCGGATATAAAGTCTATCACCGGTCCGGATTCGGCCGTCTTAACAGGCTTGGCTTCTATCCATTTGGTGAACTTATCCACCATGACCAATAAGTATTTTTGCTTGTGGGTTCCGCCTTTAAGGGGTCCAACCATGTCAAGCCCCCAGACCGCGAAGGGCCAAGTGATGGGGATAGTTCGGAGGGCAGTGGGTGGCATATGGCTTTGGTTCGCAAAGAGCTGGCAACCGACGCATCGTTGGACTAAGTCCTGTGCGTCTGCCCGGGCCGTCGGCCAATAAAAGCATGTACGAAAGGCCTTGCTTACAAGGGACCGAGCTGCAGCGTGATGACCGCCGAGTCCGGCATGAATTTCAGCCAGGAGGTTCCACCCTTCCTCTTCGGAGATGCACCTTTGAAGGACTCCGGTAGTGCTTTTCCTATAAAGCTCTCCCTCGTGGACTTTGTAGGCTTTGGATCGTCGCACTATGCAGCGTGCCTCATTTTGGTCCTCGGGGAGTTCCTGCCTAGTAAGGTAGGCAAGGAATGGTTCTGTCCATGGGGCGATGACGGCAATTATTACGTGGGCTGAAGGTGTTATTTCATTGGCAGAGCCTCCGATTGTGTCAGAATGTTCGGTGTCGGGCGGTGCGGTTTGGTCCGGGCTGTTATTGTTTGGCTCCCCTTCCCATACTACGGATGGCTTGAACAGCCTTTCCAAGAAGATGTCGGGGGGGACTACATCGCGTTTTGCGCCGATGCGTGCCAGGACATCTGTCGCCTGATTATTTTCCCGGCTATATGGTGAAATTCAAGCCCTTCGAACCGAGCTGGCATTTTTAGGACGGCGTTGCTGTAGGCTGCCATTTTTGGATCCTTGGCATCGAAGTCTCCATTTATTTGGGATATTGTGAGGTTCGAGTCCCCGCGCACCTCTAGGCGTTGAATGCCCATGGATACTGCCATCCGGAGACCATGTAAAAGGGCCTCATATTCGGCTGCATTGTTGGAGTCTGTGTACATAATCTGGAGTACGTATTGAACTGTGTCTCCTGTGGGGGACGTCAAAACGACGCCAGCCCCTAGTACGTCCAACATCTTGGAGTCAAAATGCATGATCCAATTTGAATATGTGTCGTACTCTTTGGGGAGTTCGCCCTCCGTCCATTCTACGACAAAATCGGCCAAAACTTGCGACTTGATGGCTCGCCGTGGCTTATAAGTTATGTTGAACGGGAGGAGCTCAATGGCCCATTTTGCAATCCGGCCCGTTGCGTCACGGTTGTTTATAATATCGTTAAGTGGTACTTCTGAGACTACTGTTATTGAACACTCTTGAAAGTAGTGTCGTAGCTTCCGGGATGCCATGAATACCGCGTACGCAATCTTTTGATAATACGGGTACCGTGATTTGCACGGAGTGAGGACAGTGGACACATAATAGACCGGTTTTTGAAGGGGGAATTTGTGTCCGTCCGTTTCTCGTTTGACGACGCGCACTGCGCTTACAACCTGATGTGTTGCTGCAATGTACAATAGCATTGGTTCGCCAATGTTTGGCGCGGCCAGGACTGGGTTTGTTTCCAATATGGCTTTTATTTCGTCGAATCAGGCGGTAAAGGGGTAGGGCCTTTTCTCCCAAGCGGGAGATAAAGCAGCTTAGAGCCGCGACGCATCCGGTTAAATTTTGTATTTGTTTGAGGTCTTTTGGGATATCCAATTGTGACAGAGCTCGGATCTTGGATGGATTTGCTTCAATTCCTCTACCGGATACAATGAAGCCCAAGAGCTTTCCGGCGGGAACGCCGAAAACGCATTTTTCCGGGTTGAGCTTGATGTCGTATGTTCGGAGGTTATCAAATGTGACCCTCAAGTCGTCTACTAGAGATTCGACATGTCTTGTTTTGACGACCACATCATCTACATATGCCTCCACTGTTTTGCCGATCTGGTTTGCCAGACATGTCTGAATCATGCGCTGATATGTTGCGCCAGCGTTTTTGAGCCCGAAGGGCATTGTGTTGAAGCAGAATGGGCCGTATGGTGTGATAAATGCCGTTGCGGCTTGGTCTGATTCTGCCATCTTGATTTGATGGTAGCCGGAATATGCGTCGAGAAAACACAACGAATCGTGTCCTGCGGTAGCGTCGATAATTTGATCGATGCAGGGGAGGGGGAAGGGATCCTTTGGGCAAGCCTTGTTAACATCTTTAAAATCAACGCACAGGTGTCAGGATTTGTCCTTCTTTGGTACCATCACCAGGTTTGCTAGCCAGTCCGGATGTTTATATCTCTGATGAATCCGGCCTCCAATAGCTTTGCTAGCTCTTCTCCCATGTCCTGTCTCTTAGGTTCGGAAAAACGCCGAAGAGCTTGTTTGACAGGTTTGAATCCTTTTAGGGTATTTAAGCTGTGCTCGGCCAGCCTGCGTGGGATTCCTGGCATGTCTGAAGGGTGCCAGGCGAAAATGTCCCAGTTCTCTCATGGGAACTCTCGCAGTGCGGCGTCTATATCAGGGTTTAACTGTGCCCCGATGGAAGCTGTTTTATTGGGGTCCGTTGGATGGACCTGCAATTTGACTATTTCGTCTGCCGGTTTAAAGGAGGTGGACTTGGATCTTTTGTCGAATACCACATCATCCCTATTCACCGTGGAGCGCAACGTAGTCAGTTCCTCGGCCGCTAGGGCTTCGGATAGTGCCTCGAGGGCCAGTGCAGCTGTCTTGTTTTCGGTGCGGAGTGCTATGTCCGGATCACTAGCGAGAGTGATGATCCCGTTAGGCCCGGACATCTTGAGCTTCATGTACCCGTAATGGGGTATTGCTTGGAAGATTGTAAAAGCTTCCCGCCCTAGCAGAGTGATAACCGCTGCTGAACGGAGCCACATGAAACGTGACTTCTTCGGACCTGTAATTATCCGGCGTGCCGAACAGCACATCTAGTGTGATTTTTCCTGTACAGCGCGCTTCCCGACTGGGGATTATTCCTCTAAAGGTTGTGCTGCTTTGCTCAATGCGGTTCCAGTCTATTTCCATTTTTTGAAGGGTTTCCTCGTAAATTAGGTTCAATCCGCTGCCGCCGTCCATGAGTACCTTGGTAAGACAAAAGCCGTCCACTATTGGACTGAGGACCAATGCGGCTGGTGCTCGGGCTATTCGAAATTTAGGTTCATCACTGGCGTTAAAGGTAATAGCCGTGTCACTCCATGGGTTTATTGTTGCTACTTGGTAGACTTCGGCAAGGCTGCGGAGTGTCCTTTTTCGCATATTATTTGATGCAAAAGTCTCGAAGACCGTTAATACCGTACTGGTGTCTCTGGGGTGGCTTTCTGTGGCCTCCGAAATTAGGAGATCTTCGCCAATTTTGGCCACCTGCCGAAGTATCCAACATGCTCTAAGGCTGTGAGTTGGTGTGGCGTCCTCTGTACTGTGAATTTTACAGGGTCCATTGAGCTATCCTTCCAGTACGGTTCCATGCCCTGTAGAGGGTTTTTGCTTTTTGGTGTTTGACCCGGGTGTCTGGCGATGATGCACCCTTTTATTTCGGACTGGGTTTGTATTCAGGGCCGGATCGTCCTAAAATTTTATTTCGGTTTTCCAGGCGCTTTCCATCGCACAGTACTTTCGTACGATGGACGCCAAGTCAGTAAAGCGTGTAATATCACGGCGACTTATGGCGTTGAGGATTCCCTTGTCCGTGCAATTATTGCAGAAGATTGAGATTGCGTCTTCCTCGCGGCATTCCCTTATCCTGTTCCTAACCAGGAGGAATCTGGCCCAGTAATGATGTACTGTTTCTTCGGGCTCTTGCCTGATTTGGGATAGATCGCTTGTGTTCAGGTGGGTGGGTGGAATTAAATCCGAGGCCTCACCCAATCTGAGGCTCAGAGGCCGAGGAGTTTCCGAACTCGAAAATTTGGATTCCTGGATGTTGTCCAATGAATCCAGCCCGTCGCCTGACTCTAAGTTCATGTCTTGAGTGATATCCTCCCCTCTGCGGGTATCCGGCTTGGAGGGATCGGGAATCCGGACATAACTAGTCCTTAAGATAGATGAAGGGTCGCCGCACTGTCCCTCTACCACGACAACATGATGGGTGACTTGGGGAGAGTTAATCTCTCTCAGATCAGGTTTAGGCCCAATCTGGTCATAATCCGTAGCGACTCCCAGGGCGGCGATACGATCCAAGAGCTCGTTTATGGAGGAGAGCTCCATTGGATCTAACTGCTCGGCAAGTTCCAAGCTGACATGAAGATTGTTTTCGATGGCTCGAGAGGTCATCGTCGGCGTAGAAGCCGAACAGGCGGTCATAAGAAAATCACCTAGCCGGAGGGTTTGGCCGACAGCCAAAGCTCCCTTAGCAACGGTGCCGTCTTTAAAGACGGGGCGAGGCATCCTTCCTGATGGCGATGACACAGAGAAACTCTCAATGAAAGCACCAATGTCGGTGTCAAAACCGGCGGATCTCGGGTAGGGGGTCCCGAGCTGTGCGTCTAGGCCGAATGGTAACAGGAGGCAAGGGACACGAAGTTTTACCCAGGTTCGGGCCCTCTTGATGGAGGTAAAACCCTACGTCCTGCTTGATTAATATTGATGATATGGGTAGTACAAGAGTAGATCTACCATGAGATGAGAGAGGCTAAACCCTAGAAGCTAGCCTATGGTATGATTGTTGTGTATGAATGTGTTGTCCTACGGACTAAAACCCTCCGGTTTATATAGACACCGGATAGGGTTAGGGTTACATAGAGTCGGTTACAATGATAGTAGATCTACATATCCGTATCGCCAAGCTTGCCTTCCACGCCAAGAAAAGTCCCTTCCGGACACGGGACGAAATCTTCAATCTTGTATCTTCATAGTCCAGTAGTCCGGCTGAAGGTATAGTCCGGCCATCCGGACACCACCTAATCCAGGACTCTCTCAGTCGGAGCCATGGATTTATAGGGGGCGTGATGCTGTGGCTGTGAGCTAGAGCACACGTATGTAAGGAGTGTTGTGGCAGAAGACAAAATACGGTCCCTATTGTAGGAAAAGGTGGCAGGCAGGTAATGTGCCCAAGTGGATGCGAGATCGACCGGCGATGGTGTCTTGTGTACAATGGCATTGATCTGTTGTACACGTATTCCTCCCTCAAAACTTGAATGGAAAGATAAAATCATCTCGTCCAATGCATATGGCTCGCGTCAATGAAAAGCAAAGCAACCCCAAGAGCCAGCTCAATCGATCTTAACAAATTTTGGCAGCCAAAACGATTCCACCATAGTAACCGGCTGTGTCCGTCCATCCGGAATAGAGCAAGCATTTTCTATTCAAATGTTGGTGCTATCTCTTCCCCAATTTGCGTATATGACAGATTCTGGTCAGCTGCCAAAGTTTCTTGAGCGTACATGTCGATCGTGCAGTGTGCTCTTGTGCCTCATCTTTTTTACAGTATGAGAGGATTGACCACATGAAAGCATAGTGAGTTAGGCGGTGAAGATGGCGAGCGACAATTTGTGGATCTAGATGTGAGGACATGCATATGTAGAAAATTCCAAGTATCAGGAAAACTTGCAAGCATAACATTTCCTGCATCAATGGAATTAGGGGGGGTGGGGGGGGGGGGGGGGGTCACAATAGAAGACTTTATTGATGATTACTATAGTGTTGCTAATTTTGCAGCAACAAATACTCCCGTAATGCCGGGGGTTAATGATGTGTCTCAGTGCCAAAGAAAACCCATGAATTCTTTTTGCACCTTCCAATCCTTCGAAGGGCTCTTGTGAGGCCAAAGGTACTCGGTCAAATTTCATCGGTACAAGGAGTGTATTGTCAAACCTTAAATAATCAACTGCCAAACAAAAAAAAAGATAAACTAATTTTTATGCAATGTTTGATTCCACCCTAAATGGTTATTAGAGCTTAAACTTCTACTAAATATTTTTTTCTTTTTTTGATGATAAATATTAAGTTTATTAGTTTTGTAGTACATGGGTAGCTTAATGGTTTTCTGAAGTAGCTTAAAGATAATTTGGCTAAATACATGATGTAGTTTTTATTTCAAGCAAGAGATTATTCATTATTTTTAATGAGAGTACAAGGTAGATATAACTTTTGTGGTTGTTGTAACAAAAAAAAAACAGTCCGGTTAGGACTACACTAGGCTGCTTGATACGAGTTTTCGAATGGCACAAGCACGCGATGCTGCCACGACACCACCGGTCCACCACTCGGACCTTGCTGGCCTTCCTTGCCATGGTCTCCCTCGCCAGTTCAAGGGTCAAAATTGAAGTAAGTCGTTATGATTCAAGCAAGGGACGTATAATTTATAGACTTTCCCATAAGGATTCGAAGCGTATCGAAGACTCGAAGGATAGCGAAGATTTGAAAGATAGCGAAGATTTGAAGGATACCAAAGATTCAAAGGATTAGGTTTTTCTTTTTTTTTCTAGGGTAATAAATTCTAAGTTCTAAAATTCAAGCGAAGAGACTTATTTTTTTCCAAAAGATTCGATTCATAGTTTAAAAAAGGATACGGATATATGAAAATAAGAGCTTCCGTTCGTAAAATTTGTACAAAATGTCGATTGATTCGTAGGCGTGGACGAATTAGAGTCATTTGCTCTAATCCGAAGGGAGGACGGATCGATATTCTCGGGAGACCGGAGAGGTAGTATAGGGATGTGGTCGACAGACGAACAATTGGACCACCCACATTATATGCTCCTGGCTTGCAAGCTAGGGCTCGGAAAGATCAGGCTAAGACGATGGATGGAACATATATCTCACGAAGAAACATGGGCGAGTCTAAGAAAGATGGGAAAGTTGAGGCCTTTGAAACATTGGGTGGCGATGCTTTTAGACAATGTTATTAACTGATTATGATTTGTGCTGCTGCTCAAGATGTTCACACTGCTACATCGAACTTCCATTGTTGCCTTCTTGGGCGTTTTAGCGGTCATATATTGTTAGTTTGCGTTCTTTTGCTACTGAATTGCTAGATGTTGGCTCTTTTGAACTTGTTAGGCTAGTGGTTAGGTGCCATCACCATCAGGTTTTCGCACCATAGTGCATGCGTGGACGCCGTCAATGCACGGTGGGTTTCTCGTTAGTGCTTTAAACCCATTTCTTCCCGTTCCCATTTCCTCGATACCTTTGTATTCTGGGCAGATGTATATCCTTTATGAGGACTAATGGAAATGGCTGGGATTATGCCTGTTCACACAAAAAAAGGAATGCTTACACTTTTCGATGAACATAATGCTTTAGAGCTAGGTGTTCTTGCAGCAAAGTACATGCACCGATCTCATCAGACAGGATTTTGTTTTTGATTCGTCAAGTATTTATTTCAAGCTTAGGAACAGAGCAATTGTATCACTAATCATTACGTAGTCTAATATGAATATATGATAAAAGAATATCAATTACTTAATCTGCTGCACATATGGATGGCTTGTTCATCAACAATGTGCAATCAACAAGACATACACGCATACTGGGATGCAAATTCCGCAGTTTCCGTCACACACACGCACACTCGGTCCTCACGTGCAACGACGCCATCGCCGGGACAGGGCATGCCACTTCCATGTCGTTGCCGAACATCTCCTCCCAGGTGCATTGGAAGCTGCCGTCATCCTCCTCCGCCGTCTCAACGCCTTGGTGGATGTCGCCATATTTGCCGGCCAAGGACTCCTCCAATGTACAGTCGCTGCCATGCTCGGACGCCTCAGTATTTCCCTGGAGCGTCAATCCTAATTTTGGAAGCATGTCGGTGAAAAAGCCGCCTGGATCCACGCTGCCGTCGTCCACTGCTCCGGGGGGCAACGTCTCGTCGTCTTGGTCGGACATGAACGAAAGCTCGAACTCCCGAAGCGTCCCGCTGGCGGCATCTTGTTCTTGGATGGTCATTTCTTGGCGGCGTGGGGTTTTGGGACGTGGAGCCTCCGGATGTTGGACCTCGGCGGCCGCCTTCCTCTTCCTCTTGGAACCGGGGGCGTTGATTACGGACGCGTAGGTAATCTCCCTCTTGTGGGGTGAGACGTAGATCTTGCATAGCACCAGTCCGGCCGCACCGTCTTGTTCGTCGTCGTGGTCGAGGCCGTACTCCTTCATGCACCACCCAAGCCTGGTTCTGGCTGCTCCAGGCCTCTTGATCCCAAAGGAAAGTTTGTTGATGAAGCCGACCCGTTTACCTTGAGTGTCTAGCACGGGCTCGCTCTTCTCCGAGTGCCAGTTGTAACCCTCGTCGTCGTCGACGACGCGCTGTCGCCTTCCGCTGCGGCCACCTTTGGTCTGGTGACGACGGACCGGTGAGAAGAAGTACCACACGCCTCCTTTCCCGTCGTCCTTGTCGGAGCCAGGCGCGTGGGCACGGTTCTCGATGAGGTCCCCGGGTGGCGCGGAGTAGACGTCGGCTTCGTGGATGAAGCTGCTGAAGCGGCCTAGGTCTGCTCCGGCGATCTTCTGGCGGAGGAACTTGTTGATGAGCTCGTGATCCTGGGGACTGAAGGTGGAGCCGACGGGAAAGAGCTCCTCATGGCCGGCCATATTGAATCGCCTTCCCTTGATCAGAGCTAGCTAGCGGACGTACTTGTCGTCGCCTTGATCGGAAGGAACTAGCTAAGGAAGGTCCGTAGCAACCCTAGCTAGGTAGGTATATATGGATGGATCGCGACACAGGGCTATATACGTGCCTTCCTTGATCAATACACTACTAGAGTGCTTCGGACTCAGGAGCGTCTTCAGCTTGTATACGGATTGCTAGCGTACGCATCTAGTGTATATACGGTCCGTAAGCTTCTCGTGACGCTGCAACGTAAGCGTAGAACGACCGCGCGTTGTGGGATTCAGCTCCTTTGGAAACGCACAGAGTCTCCATCCATGCAGTAGTGCTTCGCCACGCAAACGATCCATGCACGGAAACCATCCTTAATTAATAGAGTGCTTCCGGAGCTCTTATTCCCACGCACTAACCAAGTCTGTGCTCGCATGCTGATGATTCTCTGGAGAGTATGGCATAGACATAATGAGCTTACTCATGACAAGCCTTTTCCGGAAGGATCCCGACGGTTCTTATGCAGTTACCTGGCAAGTTTATCGCAGGTCAAGAACCAGTCTACTGAGCAAATTATCAGAAGAAAAGGTGTACTAAATGGACCGGCCCCGGCTGTAGTTTCGCATATAACGCATGCTACAGCCAATAGGTGGGAGAGCCCACCTGCTGGCATGCTGAAGCTGAATATTGATGGGTCATACAGTGAGAGTACAAGGCCGGCAGGGGCAGGTATGATTCTCCGTCATGAGCATGGACGAATTGTTTCCTCTTCCTGTCGTTTTCTTAGTCGTTGCCGATCAGCACTTGAGGCGGAACTAAGTTGATGTACGTAGGCCTGCTGTGGTGTGGACTGAAAAATGTGTATGCTGGCCCAAGTTACTGGGTACACACGATAATATGCATGTCCAGGACTTGCGCTGCGGAGAAGATAGGAGCGATCATGGATCGATCGAGTCCGCGGCTAGTGGCGCATCAGTTATGACCTCGTGGAAGCATGCACGGGGCACGATTCCAGCGGCTACCCCAGGATGCTTAGCTGCCTTTTCACCTGTCATGCCGTAGCCTCGCCCTGATCGTCGTCTCCTCCTTTTAGGCGTCATGACCGCGAGAAACACTTGAACCGGCAGGCAACGAGGGATGCCAATCGTGCATACGGCTGCCACAACTTCAGTCAAAGATGCCCATCACCGGTCCCTCCACCAAGAGATTAGAAGCTGATTCTTCAACAAGTACCTATGCCCTAGCGATTTTGCCATAATAATTAATAAAACTGACCCGCTTCCGTACCCCCCCCCCCCTCCCTCATAAAATGTATAAAGGGCAATATGGTCATTTAACGTATCGTACACATGGTGGATCACCCGCCGGATATATATACAGCCGTACGTTTGTATTAGGCTCATTAGAGCGTTATTTGCACCTTGGGCGGCCTGGCCCATTTACATTTTTTCTTTCTTTTATTAAAAATCAAAAATTAGTTGCGCTTTGTGCGGGTTTCGAACCCACACCATACACCTCTAATCTAATATCAATCAAGGCCGCTAACCGCTGGGATAGTTTATTTGTAGTGCCATGATACTTCTCTCTTCCTTCTTGTAGATAGCGCTAATAAAAAGCGAGGCAGTGCATAAAAAAGCATGGGTTACAAGGGGCGAAGGGTTACAAGGCGTGTATAATTTTTGGGTGTGGAATTTTTTCAATTTGGCCGTTTTTCTTTGATTTTTTTTATTTTTCCTTATTTCTTTCTATTTTTGTGTTTTCTTTTGTGTATAATAGGGGCGAAGAGCTTTTAAAAATTCGTTAACTATTTCGAATTTATGATTTTTAATGAAAATTTTCCAAACTCATGACATTTATTCAAATTCATGATTTTTTTGAGTCTGTGGTTTTATTTCAAATTCATGAACTTTTTTGAGTCTGCGCTTTTATTTCAAGTTTGTGATTGTTTTTAAAATACATGAGCACATAGAACTTTTTTCAATGGTTTCATGCTTGCAACCAAACACATTGTGTACGACCTGCTACATTCGGGTAGGCTGAAAGGGCAAGTCTTGAACTATTTTTTCCACCTCCTCGGAACAGAGCAAAAAAATTTCCACACCTTGGCAGACGTGACGCAATGCGCGCTAGGTATCGCAATTCGTTCAAATTTTACGTGAGGGACAACCTTGGGAATGCCCAACTGCTGCCAAAATTTGGTGTCATTTCATGCTTGCAACCAAACACACCGTGTAGAACCTGGTACGTTTGGGTAGGCCGGAAGGGGCAAGTTTTGAACCAATTTTTTTTCCGCCATCTCCGAACGCACCCAAATTTGTTCCGCACATTAGCATTACCATGGGCAACATGCATGCCAAGTTTAGTTGCAATCAGACATTCTATGCTTTTTCTAGAGTTTTCTTGGCGAAATAAAGCTAAAACACAGGTCGGACGTGACGCAACGTGTGTTCGGTGTCCGATTTCATTTGAATTTTGCGTGGAGAACAAACTTGGGCATGCCCAACCGCTGGCAAATTTTGGTGTCGTTTCATGCTTGCAACCGAACACACCATGTACAACCTGGTTTCTTCGGGTAAGCTGGAAGGGCAAGTCTCAAACCATTTTGCGAATAGCTAACGTGCACATGCTTTGATTTTGGGCACTTTCTGCTCTCTGGAAGGTTGCTAGCCGGTTTTGGGAACCTTCCAAAATGTTCCTGAATCGGTTTTCTTACTAGTTTGTCTTCTAGTATTTTTTTTATTTTTCTTGTTTCTCTTTTTTTCCTGTTTCTTTTTACTAGTTTGTCTTCCAAAAAGAATCCCACGTATCATACGTAAAGAAAAGACCATCTTGCCCTTTATTATGAAGGGGTATGAAATAATCTGAACCGTCGATGTGTTTAGGGGGGTATACTGAAGCAGAAGTGTTAATAAAAGATGAATGATAATCAATATTTAGTTTTCACTGATGAAATAGGTAACTGGTATCAGCGATAGATCTCATCGGGGTTTGTCATTACTAGTTGAACGTGACAATCAATAAGATTTCATCGAGGTATTTTTATAGATTTACTCTAAATTCCAATTACTAAGGGCACGTCCAAGGCACAGGTCTTGCTATGATGCTTACGGGAAATACATAAAAATTAACAGTTACAGCATCTGCTCTACCTCCGGTGCTACTTGCAATGTACAGCTGCTTTTCCGATTAAATTGATTGGATAGTGTTTGTTCTCTGCAAGAGCAGATGCAAGTGCTCATCAAGGAAAAGAAACCGGTCCGCGATTTTCAGCTGGCCGCTGGATTTGGTAGCGCTTCTAATTTTTTATCTTCGTCGGTACTTTCTGTGAGATGTGAGACGGAAGATTTAATCTTGGGATCAAATGGATGCGGGGAAATGGCTAGGAAATCGATTTTGGCGACATGCTCTAAGGGGCCCCGGAGCTTAAGCTTTGCCCCGGGCCCCTAAAATCTTAGGACCGGCCCTGCCTGTATGGAAGGCATGTCCCTTGCACTAGAGTGGAGTCAGCAGGATGTCTTTGTTGAAACAGATTCCATGGAGATCGCTAAGATGATTAATAATCCATCTCGATATAGCTCACAGCTGGGTCTAGTCCCTTGCACGTGAAGCATCTCATGAACCAAGGAGGCGTTTCGTTGTCAACAAAATCTCCCGTGAAATGAACCAAGCGAGCGATCTGCTTGCTCGTTTTGGTCGTCTAGAGAAATGAACAGTAGTTTGGTTAGGATCAGGGCCTGATGAAATATTAGACCTCATTCTACGGGATTGTAATGTGACTCTTATTTAATCAATACAATCTCTTTACCCCGCAAAAAATAATAATAGGGTGCTTCCCGTCTTCAGTTCGTATCCGAATTGTTGGCCCAGTCCGCATATATTGCTAAGGGATTTGGTTTGCGATTGCACGCAACGTCAAAACTCCAGATGACTTTTCCTTTAGAATTATTTTTTTGTTCCATTTCTCTCACTTTTCTCTTTTTATCACATTTTGCTTTGCCGGCATCTATGATTGGTGGTACTACTGCACTACGGAAAAAATACATGTTACCTAGTACTTTATCATAAGCCTAGTGTTATTTGACATGTAGTACTCCGGTTAACCTATTATAACCTAGCTAGTGTAAGCCGGGTACCACCGTCACCGGCTCCACCGTGGTGGCCAACCCTTTCCCCAGTGGGCCGGGATGAACGACACTGATCTTGGGGTGCGCATGCGACTACCATTGGGTTCTGCAAGATGATGGAGATATGTGCGCGTTCACCAACGTTATTGAGCTCATCAAGGAGGGGCGAGCTGTGACATCCGTAGTGACGACGACGGAGTGGCAGCGCATGGTCCCCGATGTTGGTGTCGGCGCTTCCAATCGACATCTTCCTACGAGAGACGGCAGAGAGTGAGTCAAATGATCCCGGAAAGAAAGCTCGGTGTACCAAGCATCAGTCACTCGTTTGTTCCCGGGCGGCCGATGCGGTGGGAGAACTGGCGCCGGCAACCATCAATCTGAATGTCAATGACGAGATGGTGGATGGCGACGCCAATGCAAAAGCGATGCAGATGGTTGATGGTAACGACAATGCAGAAGCCGTGGACATGGTTGGGGTCGCGTCTATGCCGGGCTGCAGTACCTTGCCGCTGGAGGTTGACGACTATGCTTGTCAAGCTACCTGTGCTCGGTACATCTCGAGGCTCGCGGCGCTAGAGGCCAACAGGCCTAATGTTCGGGCATGAATATAAACAGTCAATGTGTTAGTAGCTGATGGTGAAAGTACAGAAAATAATCGAGAGAGAAAACACACTAAAAACAAAAGGAAAAGAAAGAACAGGGTATAAGGACCAATCCCCATTGTACAGGAGTGTGCTCTCCACACGTGTACGTTGGAAGAATCTATGCCACCATTCCTGGATCTTAAAAGTTATTGAAGAAACGCCATCATGAAGTTGGGCCCATAGCAGGATTGAGCTCCAGAAGATGTTTACGACCCCGCACCCAATGAAAATATGGTGCGCATTCTCTTGCTTAGAATCGCATAATGAGCATGTTGCGGTGTGGGGTGGATTTCGTTTTGCAATACGTTCTGCAGTCCAAACTCTCTTGAGAGACCAACCAAATAAATAATTTGCATTTGAGAGGAGTCCAAGCCTGCCAAATAGCGCTAGCAGAGTTGTAAGTGGGAGGGGCGAAAAAGGCATTGCAGACTGATTTACTCCCCCCGTTCGGAATTACTTGTCGCAGAAATGGATGTATCTAGATGTACATCCATTTCCAAGACAAGTAATTCCGAACGGAGGGAGTACATGAGAAGGAGCCCTTTGATTACCACCGCCATGTCCAGGTGTCATTTGAGGTGGGGGAGAGCTGAAACTCCGGAAGCAACTCAAGAAGCACAGCTTGCAAGAAGACACCAATAATGATCTGCTTCCTGATGGCTTTGATACATCCATTATGCATAGCGTCTGCCACAGTTCTCGTGGCTCTAACAGTAGTAGAGATCGAGAGGAACACATCGGGAGCCACATCCTCAATCGTTGCACCATTCATCCATTTTTCAGTAGAAAAAACATTTTCTACCATGTCGCTGACGATCGACCTAGCTCGTGGCAATGAAATTTGTTCTCTCTTGATCGCTGAGAGGACCAACTAACACATTCCAAGCCCTATTAACCGAGGTGCGCAAATTTCTAGGCCCCTCTGAGGCGACGAGTCGTGTTCATGTATTTTAGGTTCATAATTCATAAACCCCCTAGTGGCTTAGGGCGACAAACCACCTTCCAGGTGACAAGGCAATGGCCCCCTTGGACTGAATTAATTTCTTTCCAGAGAAATGTCCTTGGAATTTATCTATTGCTTTAAAGACCCAAGGTGGACGATCGAGAGTCATGAGGTGAAAAAATTGGTACGGCTGAGAGGATGACGTGAGGATCCTACAGCACTTGACTCTATTGGTTGAGTGCCCTCTCACGACATACTCGGCTTATATATGCCTTTTCTTTTTAAAACAAACACCAAGCATGTAAGCCGAGTGTCCGACATAAAATACTTGGCTTAGTTTCGTTATTTTTTGCACCCCGCCACTACTTGTGATAGGTGTTGGGATTCCACCGAAGAGAAAGGGTGAAGTAGTATAGCAGTAAAAGTTATTTCCCTTAGTTAAGAATCAAGGTTTATCGTGTGCCTTGTACTTGGCTGGAGCTTGGTGGCGAGGCGTTGTACTTCGCGTTCAACTGTGTGCCTTGTATCATCATGCATATTTTTGACTTAACTTCGCCGTGCGCTTGCGTCCAAGTTTGTTCGCTCTTGTAGTGGTAGTGGAAGGATGTCCAATGGCACAATGGGTTGAAACCATAGACCATCTCGCAGGGGGGCTTGTTGGTTATAGAGTGCCATGCTCGATTATAGGTGTACTCGGCTATGGGCAAGCATTCTTCCCACTCCTTGATGTTTTGCATGATCAACACGGGGAGGAGTGTAGAGAGTGTTCGGTTGGTGACTTCCGTTTGGCCGTCGGTTTGTGGGTGATATGCCAAAAAGAAGAGTAGCTTGATTTAGAGATTGACACATAGTCTCATTCGAAAGTAGCTTAGAAACTTGACGTCGCGGTCCGATACAATTGTCTTGGGCACTCCATTCAATAGCAAGATTTCCCTACAAAAAAGATTTACAACATGTGACACATCGTCTATCTTGTTGCATGGGCTAAAATATGTCATCTTAGAGAAACAGTCCACAATGACAAATACCAAATCTTTGTCATTTTGAGTTCTAGGCAATCCAACCACAAAATCCGTACTAATGTCTTCCCATGGATGGAACGGAATAGGAAGTGGCATATGTAGGCCATGAGATTGAGCTTGTGACTTAGCTTTGTCGCATGTGGAGCACTGGTTGGTGTAGCGCGCGACGACACGAAATATATTTTTTGGCCATTAGTACTTGGTGGAGAGCGTCACAAAGGTCTTGTCGCGGCCGACACTACTAGGAAAAGGGCTATAGATATGATTGATACTAATGGCGCATCAGGAAAGTAGTGCGCCACTACTATATACTAATGGCGCACCTGTTGGTGATGCCCCATTAGTGTGGAAGACACTAATGGCGCACCAGAAACAGGGTGCGCCACTAGTATTATTTTTTTTCATTTTTCCATACATACTAATGGCGCACCAGGTCGACAATGCGCCATTACTAGTTCTAACTAGTAATGGCGCACCAGGCAGAGAGTGCGCCATTACTGTAATTTTTTTCTTATTCTTTTTTTTGCAAAACTACTAATGGCGCACTCTCTGCCTAGTAATGGCACACTATTACCCGGTGCGCCATTAGTATATATATTTATTTTTTTACTTCAAGATTCACGCGTTTCAGTCGTTGTTTAAACTAGTAAAGAGCACAACTCATGTTTCACGCGTTGGTTCAAGCAGAAGCTTCTGTCGTACCCTTTACATGAAGATTCTTCCGTGGAAGAACAACTCATATTCGCCTTGTCACAGGGCGCCGAGCACAACCTGATGACCTATGAGGCGTACGATATCAAATTTGAACTCATGAATATTTTTAAACTCATGAATATTTTTAAATTTCATGGGCACTTTTCGAATTCATGAATATTTTTTCAAATTTGATGAATTTTTTAAATCTCGATCGCTATCCCCCTTCATCTCGATCTCGATCCCCCCCGCACCTTCCCCCGCTAGCTCCACCGCCGCCGACGACCCACCGCACCCTCCCCCGCTCCACCGTCGCCGCCCCCCCGCACCCTCCCCCGCTAGCTCCACCGCCGCCGACGACCCACCGCACCCTCCCCCGCTCCACCGTCGCCGCCGACCCACCGCACCCTCCCCGGCCCGCTCCACCGCCGCCGAGCACCCCCATTTGATGATATTTTTTCATATTCATAAAAAAATTATTACTGTTTTTATAAAAAAATATTAAAAAATAGCAACAAAAAATAATAATAATAAACATACTAATGGCGCACCACTCGTGTAGTGCGCCATTGCTATCTTAAAAAAACATTCTAATGGCGCACCGCTCTGGGATGCGCCATTGCTATCTAGAAAAAACATTCTAATGGCGCACCGCTCGGGGGTGCGCCATTAGTAATCTTCCCCCCTAGCCTGACCCCTTCGTCCCTCCCTCTCACCAGATCTAGTCCCCCCCCCGCGCTGCCCCGTCCCACGTCGCCGCCGCCCCCGCGCCCCCCACCACTGCAGCTCCGCCATAGCCGATGCCTCCACGACCTCGCCGTCGCCGACAGCCTCCCCGCGTCGGCCCCTGCCCTGCGCCGCCTCTACCTCAGTCCGGGCATGGGGTGCAGGATGACGACCGCGGCCGTCGGCCTCCCCACGACCAACCGAGGCGCCTAGGAGGCCTCCCCGACGACCAATCGAGCCATCCCTTCGACGCCACCGCCGCCAACCCCAACCCTCACCCCAACCCCTCCGGCGACCGGCCGCGCCCGCCCAGGTACCTCTCCTCCTTCCTCCTTCCTCCCTCTCCTCCTTCCCCATGGAAAAAATGATATAGCTCCTCCTACAACATGTATAGATCAATCAGTTCAGTTCTAGTGCTGCTGGACTTTTGCACCATACAAAAATGTACTACTAGTTGAAAATCTTTACTTGAGAGAGCTTCATAAGTAGAAGGTTCCAAAGAAGAAAAACCAGTACTAGCACACTAGCACAGTAGTACTGCCACCTCCCAGTAAACAGCAGGGTCTCTGATCAGCAATGTAGTTAATTAGTCAGGGCCTGAAAGCCTGCAGATGCATGTACACACAGGTAGGGGATGTAAGATGAAGCATGTACTTTACCAACTAATCTAATGGGCTGGCACAAAGTGAAAACCAAAACAATAGTTAATCAAGCAGAGGTAGATTAGATTAGATGGCAAAAAGCACAAATGTCCCTGCCTATCCATTTTTTTCTCAAGTTGAGCTGGTAAGTTTCAGATGTTCAATGATGCTGTAGGAAAAAATTGGATCAAGAAAGATGTGTGTGGCTGCCTGAGAGAAGTATTTGCACAAACAAATTATAATTAATGTGTTGATGAAATTTTGGGTTTTCAAATTGGAACCAAAAACCAATCCATACCTTTAGACTCTTTTGGAATTTCCAGAACATTTTTTTGTTTGTTCCCTTTCACTGTTTGGGGACTTTTGACTTCAGAATGAACCTTACTAAGATTCAATTAAGACTAATTAACTGCATTTGATGTCACTATATTCTATGAATAACTTCAGTTATGATCTGTACTGGAAAACTTCAGTTAACACTCATTTTTCAGTTAACTCCTTACAGTTCAGATCATATTTTGATTGTCGATAATAGTGGACTTTTAAGGCTTTCTTAGAGGCAATACTAGTGGATTTTAGGCTTTTTTACATGCAATAATAGTGGAATTTTAGGCTTTTTTGGAGGAGTGTGTTTCATGCCGGCCTACAGTGATGAATTAGTCAGAGGATTGTGCCAAAGCTACCCATTGTATCTATTTGCTTGTCCTTCAAATAGGGGCAAGACTGTTATAGAAAAATTACTTGCAAGCATATTGTGATTTACTTGCAAGCATATTGAGAGGCCCTTCGTGTCGTGATGATTTTGCAGGTATCCCGAGAGGCCCTTAAGTTTGCCGGAATGTCGATTAACTTCCGTTCCGGCAAATTCGGGTACTCCATATGTCCTATTTTCAGCAAAGGTCATGCTGAAATTTTCCGTGAATTTTAGCATGACTTTGCTAAAAATCGGACATATGGGGTACTTGTTACTAATGCATGGGCCGGGGTATCTTAGTACTTAATTAAGTAGGATCAACTACCCCTTTATTCTTGCTGTATTAAACCATAGGTGGCAATAGAGCCAAGTGATTAGTGCCAAGTGATTAGGCCCAACCTAGGGTGCCTCGGCATCGATAAACCCTAAATGATGAAAACTTAACTTGGCTGCCCCGGATGCCTCGGTGTCGATGAGAACCTAAATGATGTACGCTTAGGCTTTTAGGGTGCCTCGGCGTCGACAAACCCTAAATGATGAAAGCTTAGGCTTTTAGGGTGCCTCGGTGTCGACAAACCCTAAATGATGAGACCATGATCTTGTTCCTTGACAATAACCAACTTTTTGACCAAACTTTTTTCCTATTTAGAGCAAAACATGGCCCACAACGATGAGGCCGGTGGTTCGGGCGGCAAGCAATTTTGGGAGTTGTCCCAGGATATGTCGTCATCATCATCGGACGACGAAAGTCTCCCGGCGGACTGCGACTGGTGCCACGACGATCGAGGTCTGGGCGACATGCCTCACCTGGACGATGATCGGCGCTTCAGCATTAAGCTCGAGGAGACCTTCGAAGTTGAAACGGTAAACAACGACGACAAGTGTTATTTTCATAATTAAGCATGACTTCAACTATTTCAACGTGTAATTTTCATCTTTTACAATTCGAGTATAGCTTATCTCATGCCATGCAAGACGCTATGTCTTGGAGAGGATGGATTTTGAAGACCATGAAATTTCTGAAACAAAGAAAATTCATCTAAGGACTCATCATGATGTGGACTTTGAAGTAAATCTATATAATTCTGAGAGCGTAACCCATTTTGGTTGCAAAAATTGGGAAGCATTTTGCAAGATGTATGGTTTTGATGAGGGTATGCTTATCACCATGGATCTTGGTAATCCTGACATCAACCAAGACAATATGGACATTTGGGTCCTTGTTGATACGCCTCCAGTTCTACCGCTATGTGAGTTTCTCAAACATAGTTATTAGCTAATTTATATTGTTTATTTCAAAATAGTTGACAGCTTATTTCCATTGACAGCTTATTTTTATTGTTCAAAGAATGTGCGGGAGATGGTAGACAAAACCCACTACACCGATGGCTCCGAATTAACAACTTACAAGGAGAAAAATCATTTGGTCGGATTTTGTACTGACATTGAGAATTACAATATCTACAATCAAACTCCTCAACATTATGGTAAATACGTGCCACTAGTGCATGTGTTCAACTACGGTAACTACCATGGAGATACCCTGGTAAGATTTTTACTATTACGACATCCGTGCATCTTTTGCATACTTCTAAAACTAGTACATCATTGCTAACTATGAAGTTATTACTATGTTTTTCAACAGATAATCCCAGAGAATTGTGTGCCTCATATGATGTATCTGAAAGGTAGTGTTAATGTTTTGAACATACAGCCAGGTCGTCCTACGAATCTCAACTGTCCATACGAGATTTCTAAAAGAAGTGGAGACATGAAAATCAAAGGATGGAAAAAATGTATAGACAGTCGTAAGGAGCTTCTTTGAAGCAAAAGGAAGCGAAGCGCAAGAATTGGAGACAGGATGTTCTCCATTCTCCATAATGGAGAGTCAGGGTCTATATTGTTTTATGCTATTTTAGCTTAAATAGGGTATTTAGGTCCTGCCTAATACTGATGATCATGTGCTAAGAACAATTAAGTAGGGTTGGTTCGAAGACTATCAAGATGATGATCGTATGACTTGTTATGAATAACGAGTAGAAGTTGTATGATGATGATTAGTAGGACTTGTTAGGATTAGTATTACTTCCGACAAACTCGATACGCGCGGTCTTGAGACTTGTAATGTTTTATCTTTGTTCGGTCTTTTGAATTCGGAGACTAATATGATGAATTGTATTCGGAGACTAATCTTCTATTGTATTCGATGAATCTGATGTTGCTGTGTGCTGCTGTCTATATTCTGTCTAATAATATATTTTATATTCTGTCTAATAATATATTTTATAACCTGCGCAAAAATCAGAAAAGGAAAAAAAACCAAATATTCATACTAATGGCGCATCACCACCAGGTGCGCCATTAGTATGCCAAAGGATACTAATGGCGCATCAACAGAGAATGCGCCATTAGTATGACAAAGCCATGCTTACGTATGGCCCCCCGGGAGGCACACTAATGACGCATGTTGTTACATACTAATGGCGCACTAGTTGGTGCGCCATTAGTATACCAGATACTAATGGCCCACTAGTTGGTGCGCCATTAGTAAGATATACTAGTGGCGTGCTACTAATGGCGCACTGGTAATGCGTCATTAGTAGGCAAAACCAGTGCGCCATTAGTAGGCCTTTTCCTAGTAGCGCGAAGTGTTTCATAAGTCCTTCGCCGCGAGCCTCTTGCAAAAGCAACAAACGAAGGGAAGACTCGGATGTACAAAGTTTGTTAGCCCGCATCAGATAACCATCCTTGAGATAATATCGCTCCCAATAAGTGTTAGCTTGACATTTGGCATAAGGAATCGCAAACGAAGGATCATGCGCATACAAAACTTTAATGTGCTCAAAGCCAACAACATTCAATTCGGGAATTCGGTCAGCAGACTCCAACGACCAAATTGACCAGAATAATTTTGGTTTCTGCCGTTAGCTAACCGATTGAACAACCGAAGCTTCGGTCCTCGGATTTTTCGGTTTCGATTTTGGTTCTGGTTTTTTCAACTCCGCTCTTCGGTTCTTAGTTTTTATGTCCGCCCTTACGTAGGAGGGAAGGAGGAGAAGATCGAGCTGCGCTAGGGTTCGTCGGGCGTGGGCTGGCCAAAAAGGTTGGCCAGTTGGGCCGTGGGGGCTGTGGGCTTGTGCTGGGCCAAGGCATGCAAATTGTGGTAGCCTAGCTTTCGGTTCTACCAAAAAATGTTTTCTTATTGATTAATAGTACCACCTCGCTAATTTACACAGGATTTCACCAATTTGTATATGTCCCCAAATAGAGAATCAACAAGGCTCTTTGAAAATAAACAAAACAGAGGGTGAGTTGTGGCTATAATCTAACAATCTAAAAATGACAGTAGGAATGAAAGTTGTCTTGGCAATAAGAGGGGATTGTGTTGCTATATAACCTGGGCACGTGGAAATAAGACTGAGACCTGGTAAAGAACGAATGACGAATGTTTCGTGGGTTGAGTTATGTCGCTATAGCATGGCAATAAGAGACAGGCCTAAAAATGGAAAATGGAAGAGCTAAAGTAATGAGAAAATGACTTATCATTGTGAAGTTAAAGGGTATCATATACTGCAGGGGATTACGGAATAACGAAAACGTAAAAGTGACCGAGATACTAGGGAAAAACTTTTGTTCCACTTTCCGGAAAGACCACCTGTTTGTTTGTTTATCAGGTTCAGCACTAAATCATAAATAAGCTCAACCAAGGATTGCCATGCATTTGGCACTGACTTTCCATCTCCCTTTTTCGTCAGAACAAAATAAATTGTTACATGTGCGCTTATATCGACGTTTTCTCTCGCGTTGATATACAATGCTACCGAAGATGCCTAACTCGGTGATTCTGCAACTGAAAAACACAATTTGCCGAATCTAGAAGATCGGCCTGTGGAATCTTATACCATGTGTGATTTTTTTTTTCGCTGCAATGGACAGGCCCTTTTGCAAGTACTAGATATGAAAAATTGACCAAATCCAAAGTGTGTATTAGTACTTCCTCCGTTTTTATTTAGTCCGCATATTAGCTTTAGTCAAAGTCAAGCTTTGTAAACTTTGACCAAATTTATAAACAAAAATATTAACATATACAATAACAAACCCATACCATTAGATTTATTATTGAATGTACTTTCACATCATATAGATTTCTTATAGGAAATGTTTGTACTTTTTTCTAAAATTTTGGTCAAACTTTACAAAGTTTGACTTGAGTCAACTCTAATATGCAGAGTAAATAAAAACGGAGGGAGTACATAGCTTATATATAATTTTGATTTTTGAGTAAAAAATTGAACCCATAAATAAGCGTGTAGCCTACTATCGATCGAGCCGTCATCAGGTAGGTGTTTTTTGCTTTCCCCCCCCCCCCCCCCCCCCTCCCCCCCCACAAAAAAAAAGGTAGCTCTTTTGTTTCCCAGCCGTAACCTCCGGCCGCCGCCGATTAGCCGATACACGATGTGGGCGTGGCGATCGCTCCTCGGTCGACCTCGACCCCTTCTTCTCTCCCGTCTCTGCCCTTTCCGCCACGGTGGAAGCCAGCTGACCGCCGCTCTCGGCAGAGACGACCTGATCGGTTCACGAGGATACGCCTCCAGCACCAACTCCAATGGCGATCCGCACGCCGAGGCCAACCGGTTGAAACCGGCGGCAGCGACGAAGCGGCATCTATACGTGGTGCTGGACGACCACAGGGACGGACACGGCATCCACAAGCTGGACCTCGCCGCCGACGACGATCTTGACGGCGGCACGGGGCGCCTACCGGAGCCACCGGTCCTCCGCGTGGCGCTTCCCACTGTCCGCGACGATGCGCAGTTCGCCGCGGTTGGCAGCAGCATTGTCGCCATATGTACCAGCATCACCACAGACGTGGAACGGCAAGAGGTCGTCGGCGGCGGCGTCCTAATTTACGACACCAAGACAGCGGCGCAGGTCGTCTCGCCTAACCTCCCGAAAAGCCTCCTGGACGCCTTCGGCTACCAGGCAGCCATTACAGTCGGCGACAGGCTCTACTTGCTCGAGTCATGTGGGTTTGAGAGATACTACAAGTACGTCGGCCACGGCAAAACCATTTTTGCATCGGGCTTGCACTGCCTGACCGCCCATGCAGCCGGAGGAGACGAGGACAAGCTCTGGAATTGGCAGCCGGTGTCCGCTTCGTCGCAGTGGCGTTGGAGTTGCACTGAGAATCTTCTGATGCTCCCCTTCGACGCCGATAACATCTTGGCGCATGCGGTGCGCGCCCCGCTAGGGGCGGCCCCGCACAACCACGAGATCTTGGTGTCCGCTTGGCGCCGGGAGTGGGAAGCGAACAAGGCCACTCGCAAGACCTTCTCTTTCAGCACGACGAGTCATAAGTGGACGTGCCTTGGCGACTGGCGACTGCCGGTCGTCGGGCACGCACACTATGACCATGTTCTTGATGCGTGGATCGGTCTCGACGCCGTCCATGATGGGTACCTCTGCGCCGGCAATGTCTTGAGTGCTCCGTCAGAGTGGAAGCACGGCAGGGAGAAGTTGTTCTGTCTTGAGGAGGACACCGCAGCTGGCTGGAGGCACGTCGACACCAAGCTCGTGCCCATGTCATCTCCCGAAGGCGGCGGTAGCGAGTACTGTCTCATGGAGCGTCTGAGACCCAAGGGGAACGACGACCAACACAAGTGCTTGGTTCAGTTGGCTGACGCCGAAACCTGTCTTCTCCGGCTGACCTCTTTTTGTGTGGAGCGTGGCGAGGAAGGTGAGCCCGTGGTCACGGCTCGCCGGCGCGCTCGCTCTTACAGCGTGTCTAGGTACAATTTTTTGAAGCTCAAGCATTTTGGATGTAGTTAATTCTAAATAAGTCTGGTTCCAAATTTACTTTCATGAATTCAGAGGTTGTTGCTAATAGAATGTACTGTGACGAATTTCAACTTTGGAAATCCTTACGTTACCGTTCCTATGTTTTCTTTGTCGTCGTTGTGTCGATTTGGAGATCCCGGGTGGGCATCAATCATCTCTGTCTCCAGCAACTTTTGGGGTTTTAACCAAAATAATAATAATTCAGAGGCCTCCGGAATCAATGAATTTGGTAAATTCGACAAATTAACCAAATAAAATTTAAAGTTTTAGATGAAATTTGACCGGCTTGAGATAAAGTTGAATTGAATATTTTTTAGGGCCCATTAGATAGTCGGCCTATAGCACAAACTAGATCGGGACCGCGCCTTAGCACAAACTAGATCGGGACCGCGCCTTGGCGCGAGGGTGCCGGTCCCAACATTTTGGTGAAGCAAGTAGTGCTAAGTTAGTAGGAATCTACGTTTAGCGTATGAATTCCCTCTACATTGGAGTAAGTTCAACATTCAATGATCATTTAGTAAGAAGCATAGTTTAACACACGTATTCAACAAGACAACAAAGCAAGATATTATCAAGTTCAACATCCTCATGAGATTATAAACACTCAGTGAATTCATTAGACCACAAAAGCTAATAACTACGACATTAAGTTCAATACTAAGAGCATAAACACGAGAGAGGAAGTACTAATAGCAGGAACATAATAAGAAAGCAAAAGCCAGGCATAGTGACGGTAGAGGCGGTCAAACTACAAAGCCATAGCTATTAGGAATACTAATTAGCAGCTCCGTCCAACTGCCTTGTCGGTCAACTTCATAGGTGCACTTAGATGATCAACCGCGTGGCCTTGGTGTAAAAGCAAATGGTGCAAGCACATCATGCTCTTGTGCCCGAGACCGTCTTTTTATTTGCATCATCTCAGCCCATGTGGGAAACTAAAGCATGATGGCACGAACTTCAGAAGCTGTCGTGTACTCAAAGATGACTTGAATTTGATGGTTCTACAGAACAGATACAAATGAAGAACATTATCCTGTGGATAAGTAAGGAAAAGGGAACCAATAACAAACATCTACTTTGGATTAGCTAGTGTTAATAAACCATTAAAGATTACTGAGTGTAAAAACAATGTTGTGCGGTCAGACTACCGATACTCTTTAGCCTATAAAACCTAGGTGTGCGCCATCCCTTTCTCTACGAAGTACAATTTAGCGGTCCTTTATTGTTACTGTTGAATCAAGAAAGCAATGGAATGATAAATGGATACATTGAACTACACAAAAGGCCACCAGATATCTCATAGAAAAGATTGTCGATGTAAACATGTCTATGCCACAACCTATGGATATTTATAGAGTAGATGTCACTAATTTCAAACGTTAATATCTGGTATAGGGGAAATTCAAGTAGGTAGTAAAAATGTCGTGGCGGAACTGAATTATACAATAAATGCATATGCATATAGAAAACCTCTGTCTATTGTTCAAATATACGAAATCTACTTATAATCTTGATCCAGAGCAGCCAGTAGGTCTCTAAGCTGCTTTTTTGTAAGGAAGATAACCAAAGAAAGAGATCGATTGTTAAAAGACTCAACAGTAAAAAGAAGCAGAGCACATGGCCATTTGAGGACTGATAGTACGTCTAATGTGGGCCATTATTCAGTCTTTTCTCTAGCCGGCAGCCTAATTGTATGTCTATTGAAACCATTTTCAAAAAATAAAGGCTTTGTCAGACTCAAAAGAACATGACGTTACTACCAGCTAATACATGACCATGAGATCTTGTATCATAGTTGTATTGTGATCTGGTCCTAAATATTGCCATTTTGTCTTATGAACCATGAAATCTAAACTTTTCGCCCTGTAACAGAGCAAGCACATGCATGCTCTTGCCGTCTGCGGACTTATAGAAAATCCGGTGCCTTACATGAAACAGTCCAAGAACCATATTTCAGATTGCACAACTAAAAGCAGAGAAACATGTAGCAAAGTAACAGTATCAATACATGGAACCCAGCAGAAGAGATGATAGGTTGGTATAAAGTAAAGGTTGGTACCTGAGAGTGGACAATACACCCCTACCTGATGATCGGTGAGAGTCAATAGATTAGGCAAAACTACAGCACCCACAAAGCTGAAGGCAAGGCCGGCAAAAAATAATCGACAACAGGATTAACCAATGGAAATACCAAGCTAATTAAGCATCTAGAACCTAAAGCCATCAACCAAAAAACAGCACTACCCACACACAAAATACATGGGTCCACACATAACCTTTAAAAATACATGTTGCTCCTTTACTACCTGCATAACCTAAGAGAACATGAAAAAAGGACTAATTTAGTTCTGCTGTAGTAGCAACTCATAATAATTTAGCTAGCATCTACGGTGATGAAGCAAAGACAATGACACTATTTAAAAAGAAAGTGAGCAGCAGGGAAAGCAAGATGGTAACAGGGAAAGCAAAACATGTGCGTACAAACTATTTCCTAAAATCACATCTCAAGAAAACCCTATTTAACACCTATAGGAAGTAAGACGACAAAGCAAGCAAATTTATCAAATACGGCAGCTTATTATTACCTCAAGCTAAACGGGGTTCTCCATACTTTAATTCCGCTATGCATTGCTAGTTTCTCTTCCCATTAGATTCGAAACTCAAGCAAACAGGAGGTTCATGTCCAGAGCAGCAACCAGACCAACCAGAGTATAAAGTAGTCCTTGTACATAAACCTATTCAAATGTATGTGTTCATCTGCTACAAAGTAACACCTTGTAGCTCACTTTCTTATTGGTCCATCTTACTAATCGTTCAAAGTTGCACACATGTGCAAACTGAATGATAAGGTTGAGAATGCAGTTAACTGTAGCCTGTAGAGCTGCAGAGTGACTTGGCTGCAAGGTTGCCAAAAGGATGCAAAAGAAGTGGCAAGCAAGGGAAGAACATCCTACTTCTTATCCAAATATTCAAAATGTAGAGGATTGTGCATGATATTCAGCATATAATAAACTACAGTGCACTTTCTAGTTCAGATATCCATGACTATATTTGAAGTGTATAGTAGATTAACCATTGTCTAGCAAAATTTCAGGAGATCCATGAGAAGTTCGTTTCCACTTGATACAATAATCAAACAACCTACAGCTCAGCGCAGACAAAACTGAAATTTAAATCTAGTGAAACCTACACAAAAACAGACATATGTGATTAACTGGAGTGAAGAATGCAGTTGCCTAGCCGGCTGCAATGAGATAAAATACGTCGAACAACCGCTAACATCACTAAAAGAAGGAGCTTAATTTTCCCATGGGACTACTTGTTGCAGTCGTCGATGAGCTCTCTAGCAGGCAGTGGCGGAGCTACAAACTAAGAGCAGGGCGGGCCAATCTGAAGAATACCACCCAAAAAATTCAGAAATAGCCCAGTTAGGCTCATACTTTGCATTGTTTTCGTTCTAAGCTGGGCGGGCCATGGCACTGTTTTGCCCCTACATAGCTCCGCCACTGCTAGCAGGAGTCCTCAACATCCTATCCTGTACAAGCCACTGTCGCTAAGGCCGCATAG
Source organism: Triticum urartu (assembly GCF_003073215.2). Lineage (NCBI taxonomy): Eukaryota > Viridiplantae > Streptophyta > Magnoliopsida > Poales > Poaceae > Triticum > Triticum urartu. The sequence continues at coordinate 607,612,145 of NC_053025.1, forward strand.
AGTCATTTGAAACAGAGATCCTATAAGCTAAATAGTGTTGGTTCCCATAGCCTGTCTCAATCAAAAACACAAAGCAAATAATCAAGAGTAGTATGATCTTGTCTAAAAAATCAGATACAAGTTATTCAATCAAAAAAACAAATGGGGAAGTGGCCACACTTCTGAGCTAAACTTATCATAATCCAAGTGAATGCAGAAAACTAACTAAATGACTGGTGGCCAAATTCACATATGACCCAATTAAGGTTTATCCCAGAGTTCTACGACCATTTGGACTTTATCTATTCGTTTTCATTTGGAGAATATAATAGAGCGAATGAAAGTCCATGATTAATTTAGAAGAAGGTACAACCACACACTTAACAGGGGACAAGCCTAACCCCGGTTTCAGAGTGAAGAATCAATCGAAGATCAAACACATCATCGTGTTGCCGTGAATGGTTAATTTAGCAGTAGGTACAACAGCTAATAGGGGACATCGGGTCGCCACCTAATCAATTTTGTATACCTGCAGTATATACGGTCAATACAGTTAGGTCAGTGTAACAAAAAACATATCTTGGCATGAATGACTCTGGACTCACTATCTTTTATAAAGGGAAGCATCAGTGTGAGATAAGCGCAGTTAAATTAATTAATCCGCACATACTTATATCAACTTATCAAGTGACTGGAATCACCTTATAATGATGAAGTTAGCGTCCTTCTTCAATTTGGAAAATGAACAAAATTTACAAAATTGTCAAACAACCAAACATCATTGCGTTATGCCTACCTTTGAATGTTAGAGATGATGTGAATATTCAAGAAATAAAAATCCGATAATCAAGAAACTGATGAAATCAAGAGGAAAAAACTAATGCATAGACGTATTGGACATGTACATTTGTTCACCAGCCATGTATCTTGTGTTGAAACTATTGGTAATACTTGGTTGTCATTTTCCTGGATCTATATATTATTCTTTCACTGCAATATAATATAACGAGGCATTGGCACTTGCAACCCTAAATCACAGATGAGCAGGCCCAAAGGAGAGAGCTGGTAAGACAGATGTAAACGAACCTCGGTTGGAACATGCTGGTTGTTGGAGCTCGAACGGGGGCGGCCTCCCACAAGAAATCGTTGGAGTAAGCCATCGCCCGGCTGTGAGCGAGTTGCACGACTGAGCAGCCCATGCATCGCCATGGTACGGGTGCTTGAACAGATGATGGTGGTCGTTGGGTGCGGTGGCGGATTGTGCCATGTTTCAGCCTGTAAGGTTCATGTCCAGAGCAGCAACCAGACCAACCAGAGTATAAAGCATGATAAAAACCTGTTCTGAATAAAGCATATAGCAACGACGACTATAAGATAAGACACAAGAAATGCACAAGCGAAATTGAAAACTAACGGTGCATCTCATTGATTTTGTGTATGGTAGGACAAATGCTTCTCTTGTTTATTTGCTACCACACATAAATACAAACTTGAGTCTGTCCAAGCATATAACCAAAACAAGCTGAAAATACTGCAGATTCAAAAGCACAAGTAAAGCCTACAGGCTGAAACTATTCAGATTCAAAAAGCACATCCCATATTTAATTTCAAACTGAGCATAGATATGAACCTGAACTATTTTATCTAAACATATGATTAGGATAAATCAATGGTTAGGATAAGCCAAAACTCACTTATTCCTCGTCTGTTTCTTGGTGGCGGCCATGCCTCTTCTTCACATAAGCACTGAATAACAGGGGGAGCACGACAGCAACGAATCTTCAGTGCAAGAAAGAAGGAATCAGTGAGGTAAGGTAAGCAGGGGTTCGGGCTAGGCATACAAACCTGTGTTGTGGGGCAGCGGCGAGGACGGCGAGGAAGCGACAGCGGTGGCGGCGTCTAGTCGCCGGCAACCATGGAGATCCCCATCGACGCCTCTCTGTGGATCAGCGACGCGAGCGGCGGCCTTCACATGTCTGACGGGGAGAGTAGCTGCAGCTGTGTCTTCCTCGTCCTCACAGGTGTGCGGCGACAGGAGAGGCGGCTATGCATGAAGAGTGGCGCAGCAGCTTCGTGGCCTCCTGGGCGGAGAGGAGAAGAGGCCGGGCAGGTGGGCGACGGGCGGGGAGGAGAGGAGACGAAGCACGAGGGAGGAGGACTGGCGGCGGCGGCTAGAATTCACCGTGAGGAGAGCAGCAGCCATGGAAGCACCTCTGCCTCCTCCCCTCTCCGCCGCTCGCTCCTCCTTTCCTCTCGTCTGGTGGCGCCCCTGAATCATCACGTACGAGACACTCAAGTTCGGCCATGGCCGCCGCCGTGCTCAGAGCTCGGCCGCGACTGCCGCCGCGCTAACCAACGCGCCCACACGCCCCGGCTCAAGCTCGGCCCTGGCCGCCACCGCGCCCGGATCTGGATCCGGAGCGCCCTTCGACCCCTCGGCGCGCGCTGCTTGCCGCCGAGTCTCACGGGAGTGGTCGCCACCCCGCCGTCTTCGGATCCGGCCGCCGCTGCCATCTCTATTCTTGCCCCAGCCCGACCGGTGCGAAGGTGATTCGGGCGACGGGACGGGAGGGGACGACAGGGCAGGAGGCAGAGCACGGGGGATGAAGGGTGGCGGTGGTGGCGGCGGCGACGGCGAGTGCGGGGACGATGGGGGCGAATGGGAGGACAAGGAGGCGAGGCAGGCGCCAGGGAAGGAAGGGGGCGAATGAGAGGCGAGCCAGCTGCCCTCCCCCACCCCATAGCCGCACGGGCCAACCACAGCCCACCACGCACGAGGCCTGGACGCGAAAAGACCGAAATACCCTCGGCGGGGGGCAAGATTTACGTGCGGTGGCACGGGATCTTTACAGTGGGGTGAACTGTTCATTGCTACAGGAGCACCTCTTCGATCCAACGGGCGAGGGCGACCCAGGGCTCGATCCGACGGCCCAGATCGCATCAAGTGCTTCGATCCAACGGCCAGGAAGGCCAAATCGCTGAGGAGCCGGGAGGTTCACTGCATCCCTTATATCACGATTTAGCCAGGCGAGCGACTAACTGGGCAGGCCCATTTAACTGTAAATTTTTCTGGTTTTAGAAACCTTCTAGAATGTTTCAGACTGTTTTTTTTTTTCTATTTTCCTTCTTCTCTATTGTCTTTTACCTTTGTTTGTGAAGAGAGCGTCAAATAGGCGCCCCCAGGAGCCATACATGTCTGCCTCCACTATGGGAAGATGAAAACTTTGCCAACTAGATGATTCCCCGCACGTTGCGGCGGGACCTCCGCTTAAAAATTGTTGTAAATAATGTATTGGTTCACCACAGAAAGTTTGAATTTGTTAGCAGTAAAATATTTGAAGGAAGGTTTATGTAAAGTTAATTTTAACTATTTTGATTAAGAGAACGCAGCTAAATCCAATGGATAATTCATGGAGATGACATACAATTGAGTGCAATTCTTGGCAGATAGTTAAACCGAAGCATGCCGAAAAATATGCTTGATTCCAGTCACAATTAGTACTGGATAATCTATACAATTCAAGCAACTGAGTATATGAAAACAACTTTACCTCGTTCTTCTATTTCTTTCTTGTCTTTTATTTTTTTATAAATAGTTCATCTTTGCATGAGAATTAAGAGCATTATGTATTATGATCTTCATCGCCGCATTCAGATAACGCCTAAAACAGACACAATTAAGAACACAATGAATACATTTTCTCCTGAAGGGTTTCCACTAAATAATCACATCATTTTTTATACCAGCCAATAATTTGTAAAAGGTAACCGAGAATGTGTGATGAAACTTTTAATGTGAACTGATAAAATCCAATAGTATCCTCGCTTATGTTATCTGAATAACCATCTTTCGGATTGCAACTTGCAAGAAGGAATACAGCCCAGCAGCTGTTGCACATAGAAGGAGAAATGTATGCAAGTTAGGAAAATTTAACATGAGACAAAAAGCATGAACTAAGTCTTGATGATTTACATTGGTTTCTTATCCATTGTGATCATGCATTCGATGCAGCCTATTCTGTGAACAACAGCAGCAATATTAATGATTTGCACACATCTGCAAGAACAAATCAAGAATGAACCAACCAATCTGAATCAAACAATCAGGCAAGCAAGAAGCTTCACGTGCATAACATAGCCAAGCAGAATTGTCATATCGAAGAGTAGCAAGGAAAATAGCTTACCAGATGTGTGATACTTGATATGTCATCTTAAATATAAACCAACTTGGCACCAGATCAATTGCCACGCTAGCAGCAGAACAACAACATGGGAGAGCCGTCAGAAGGGAGGCCGACCGGCGCCCGTGCCGGAGGACCGGACCTCATGCCGAGATCTAAATTGTGGAGCTGCGACAGAGCTCATCTCTGCCCGCATCTATGTCCTGCAGGAAGTGGCTGTGGTGGCGGCCTCTACCCTCGTCTTCGGCAACCACGGGCGCTGCTCAATTAGGAATTACAGCCCTCCCAGCCTCGAGCCGGTGGTGGCCGCGAGCATGTCGGCGAAGTGCCAGCGCGGCGTGGTCAGCTTGGTGTAGATGCCGAGGTAGGGTGGGTCGGGCGCGAGATGAGATTTACCATGTGTCAATGTGTGTGAATACCTTGATGTACTGGGCGATGGCGAACTCGAGAACGATGTCTAGGTGCCGGCCACTGGGGAGTTGCCAAACATGGCCAGGTAGGAGAAGAGGGCGACGCCGTAGGCCGCGTGGCTACGGCCGGAGGCAGCGTCTGCGTCTCCCACCTGGGGCTGCTAGTTCTAGAAGCTTCCAACCCCCGCCTCCTCCTCTAGACTTGTACCAGCAGCGACGGGGATCCACATCGGGGACTTCAATCTGAATACATGACTAATCCTCTCCAGCAGAGGCACTATTTATTGTGGAGAGAACAACTTTGTCAGTTACTCCATTTATTCGGTGGAGAAGAAGAAAATGAGGTGGAGAAGATGAAGATGGGTATGGAAAAGAAATCAATCGGCGGAGGAGTTAATCGGGAGATGAAAGGGTTGTCTTTTGAGGATAAGCGGCGGTTGTGCTCAGTTAAATCTAGCACTTTCTTCCGTATTTGTAGGGTAACGGGGCCTGAGGTATTGAGAGGCGATGAATGATTCCGTTTCATAAGTATTTTTTGGTGTCGTTTTAAGGAGAAGAATGGAGAGCCGAGAGCATGTCGGTCATGGCGGCGCTGACCAGAAGACAGAGCGACAGGGAAGACGAACACTCAGCGACCATTTTTTTGAGCAAAACGAACACTCAACGACCTAATGCGATAAGCAGGTAGATGGGCCAGGTACATACATGTATGACCAAGCCCAGCAAGATGGAACGTAGCCCAGTTGCAAAAGAGTAGCTTCGTGCAGCCCAGCTCGCTGAGTTAAGCGATTAGCGATGGAAAACCATGCGGCTGGAGCCTGGAGGATTAGTGCTGACATGGCCGCACGGGAATGGATGCTGATGTGGACAACTTGCATGTTGAGAGAATTGATAGTAATGGGGATCAACTTCTTAAGAATGTAAGATTAGCATCACTATTGAAATCTCTCCATTCATGGTAGATGTTGACCACTGAAACCCTATTTATTCTGGATTATCTCTTTCGGGATCAATTGGGGCTCTCGTCCGATCATGGAAGTATGGAGAGATGGGTGACATATTTTTTGTAATAGGTGGACCGTCGGGTGAACAAGTCTAAAGAAAATGATTGATGTTTAGCTGACAGTGATTTAGTACAAAACAGTGTGCATTCATGTTGGGCATTCTGAATGTACGAGTGTGTATTTTAACGGGTGAAATTGAATGTTGCTATATTTAGAATGAAGAGTATTATTCTTTTATGGATTAACTCCTGCAGCTGCAGTACTTTGAGATGGGTAGCCCTTGGATGGAGCGAGTTATTGCGAGAATGAAGGCAATCCATAATGATAAATTTTAACCCCTCCCTCATCCATGTTGAGTTTCATCAACAAGTACGTGGAGAATCTCGAGGTGTATTTCTAGGGTACCACTTTCCAAACAAGGTTAAACAAGTCTATCGCGCGGACAAACGGGGTGCCTCGTGTTCTCCACCACCGACAGACACGAGCGCACGATGGGTCAACATGTTGGTCTTGCGCGCACGCAGGGGGGATGGGAGTGGGTTGTTGGGCTCGGGCTTGAGCTTCGGCTTGCTCATTTGCACCTCTTGTGACCTAGATAACAAGGCCAACGACTTAGAGTTCATCCTGTAGAGTGTTTTCACCAACAATGATAGCCCCAAACCCCATGTCACCTCCTTTACCCCCCCCCCCCAATCACTCACAGGCCCCCTGCAGTGCCCACAAGCTCGCTGCTACCTCCGTTGTCATCACCTCCACGGTGATCCACCTTAGCATGTCACCTAGCCACGCCAAGGAGGTCCTTGGCATGGCCAATTTACTCACTGATGAAACCTTGACACCTCGGTCAATGCCTTCATCCCGTCTCTCGCCACCGTATGTGCTTTCTTTGTCGTGCGATACCGCATCCTGCTCTCCCTACCTCCACTACCATCCTTTGACTACCCACCACACTTCAATGATATGTGATTGTGAGCTGGTTGAACCTACTTCCCGCCGCCAAGGAGGTGATCCTCGCCCAAGCATGATTCCTCCTAGGATGCGCCACTAAGTGGTTGCTCACCACCGTCCCGCACTTGCTTACGCTCGTCGCTAGACCGATCTCCTTGGCCTCCGAACTGAACAACACAAGCCCAGTAAAAAATCCAGGCACGCAAAGACAAACACAAAAAGGGAAGTGCACACAAAGACAAACCAAAAAGGGCAGTGCACAGAATTAGGGACACGAAACACCGCCCCACCGCCTGTGGTATATCTTGCTTCGCACCCACTCACCTCTGTGTGCTCGCCTTAGTGGGCCGACCTAGTAGAGCCGTTTTGGGAAGGTTCTATAGAAAAGTACGGAGCGGTTTTAGAACCACCCCTGTTGGGGCTTTTTCTGAATTTTTCTTTATTGGTTTCTTTGTTTTCTGTTTGTTATATCCATTTGTTTTCATCAATTTTCTTTCAGTTTCTTTTTCTTTTCTTTCTTTATTTTATTTTTATTTTTTTCAAATAAATATTTACTTTGTTTAAATACTGTTGGGAAACGTTGCATGGAAAACAAAAAAAATTCTACGCACACGCAAGATCTATCCATGAAGATGCATAGCAATGAGAGGGGAGTACGTACCCTTGTAGACCGTAAGCGGAAGCGTTTAGTAACATGGTTGATGTAGTCAAACTTCTTCGTGATCCAACTGACCGAGTACAGAATGTACGACACCTCCACGTTCAGCACACGTTCAGCTCGGTGACGTCCTCACCTTCTTGATCCAGCAAGACGGCGAAGTAGTGGATGAGTTCCGGCAGCACGACGGCGTGGTGACGGTCATGGTGAAACTAGCTCCGCGGGGCTTCGCCTAAGCACTACGAAAAATATGACCGGGGGACGAAACTATGGAGGGGGGCGCCGCACACGACTAAACAATTGTCGTGGTTTTGTGTGGCGCCCCCTTCCCACATGTATATAGGTGGGGGGAGGGAGGAGCAGCCAAGGAGGCGTCCCAAGTATGCTGAATCCTACTTGGGGTCCTTGTTGGGAATATTCACTAGTGGCAATAATAAAATGGTCATTATTATATTCCCTTGTTCATGATAATTGTCTATTGTTCATGCTATAATTGTATTAACCGGAAACCATAATACATGTGTGAATACATAGACCACAACCTGTCCCTAGTGAGCCTCTAGTTGACTAGCTCGTTGATTAATAGTTAGTTGTGGTTTCCTGACCATGGACATTGGATATCGTTGATAATGGGATCACGTCATTAGAAGAATGATGTGATGGACAAGACCCAATTCTAATTATAGCACAAGATCGTGTAGTTTGTTTGCTAGAGCTTTTCTAATGTCAAGTATCATTTCCTTAGACCATGAGATTGTGCAACTCCTGGATACCGCAGGAATGCTTTGGGTGTATCAAACGTTACAACGTAACTGGGTGACTATAAAGGTGCACTACAGGTATCTCCGAAAGTGTCTGTTGGTGAGGGAGTCCTGGATTAGGGGGTCTCTGGACAGCCGGACTATATCCTTTGGCCGGACTGTTGGACTATGAAGATACAAGATTGAAGACTTCGTCCCGTGTCCGGATGAGACTCTCCTTGGCGTGGAAGGCAAACTGGGCAATACAGATATGTAAATCTCCTCCCTTGTAACCGACCTTGTGTAACCCTAGCCCCCTTCGGTGTCTATATAAACCGGAGGGTTTAGTCCGTAGGACAACAGACAATCATACCATAGGCTAGCTTCTAGGGTTTAGCCTCTCTGATCTCGTGGTAGATCAACTCTTGCAATACTCATATCATCAAGAACAATCAAGCAGGACGTAGGGTATTACCTACATCGAGAGGGCCCGAACCTGGGTAAACATCGTGTCCCCTGCCTCCTGTTACCATCCGCCGGTTTTGACACCGACATTGGTGCTTTCATTGAGAGTTCCACTGTGTCGTCTCCATAAGGTTTGATGGCTCCTTCGATCATCGATAACGATGCGGTCTAGGGTGAGGTTTTCCTCCCCGGATAGATCTTTGTATTCGGCGGCTTCGCACTGCGGGCCAATTCGCTTGGCCATCTGGAGCAGATCGAGAGCTATGCCTCTGGCCATCAGGTCAGATTCAGAAACTTGAACTATGCGGCCGATATCCGTGGAGACATGATCTTCGACATATTCGAGCCCATGTCAGGTGTGCCGCACAGTCACGACGAGCATGACATAACTCTGCCGTCAGACAGTATGCGGTAGATCGCACCTGAAAATACTCCGGCTGTCAATCCGGAGCAAATCGTGCCATCCGAGAGCAGAGGGATAGACCCCGCCACGGAGGCCGTGCTCTCAGCGGCGATAGAGCCAGACGCTGACTTCACCCCTTACGAGAGGCGTGTTGCCGAACCACTGGATTCACCCCCGGCCATGGACTCCGAGCCGCTTATATCCGTGCCCGTCGAACCCGACTGGGCGCCGATCATGGAGTTCACCTCCGCGGATATCTTTCAGCACTCGCCTTTCGACGATGTGCTAAATTCATTAAGGTTTCTCTCCCTGTCAGGAGAACCTTGGCCGAAATATGTTCGGCTAGAATGGGATGCGAACGACGAAGAAATTCGCTGCCCACCCACCACCCACTTGGTAGCCACTATCGACGACTTAACCGACATGCTTAACTTCGACTCCGAAGACATCGACGGCATGAATGAAGATGCAGGAGACGAATAGGAACCAGCGCCCACAGGGCGCCGGACAACCACTTCATCACATGACATATACATGGTGGATACACCCAAAGAGGGCAATGGCGAAGAGACAGCGGAGGATGCCCCCTCCAAGTAACCCAAGCGCCGACGTCAGCGGCGCCGCTCTAAGTCCCGCCATAGCAAAAACAGCGATAACAGCGCAAGAGGAAATACCAGTCCAGTCGACTCTAGAAGAAATGACGACTGCGCCGCCCCGCTGGCAGAGCACGAGCAAGACGCAAACGGCGAACACAGTGCGGATCCAGCGTCCGAACACGGCGACGCCAAGGATAAACCTCATCAAACCCCGTCCGGGGAGGAAAATAGTCCGGACGAATATGCACACATCATCCCGGAAACGCACTTGGAGCAAGAGAACCTCCACAAAAGGTTTATTGCCACAGCGAGGAGCCTGAAGAAGCAGAAGCAAAGGCTTAAGGCCGCACAAGATACGCTCAACAGCAGGTGGAACAAAGCACTCGACAATGAAACAAAGTATGGTGGAAGTTACCACACAAATAGCTATCCAAAGCGCAATCTACTACCTGAATTTGACGATGAGGCCTTAGAGCCCACACAGCCGAAAAATGATACGGCCAACCGGCTGGATCCACCACCTTGTGGTCGCGATAGAGCGGCTAACAAAGTCGCACATAAGTCAACACACGATCTACGTGAGAACTTGCGCCAAAAATCCGGCGCGACCAGATCCATCTATGGATCTAGGAAGCACGCTCCGGCACAAAATCAAAACCAAATACTACAGCCGTCCGAACACCATGGCATATCCCAATACAGCGGTGCCGCACACCCCCTATGTTTCACCGATGAGGTGCTGGATCACGAATTCCTAGAAGGATTCAAACCAGTGAACATAGAGGCGTACGACGGGACCACAGACCTTGGAGTCTGGATCGAGGACTTTATCCTCCATATTCATATGGCTCGCGGAGACGATCTCCATGCCATTAAATACTTGCCCCTCAAGCTTAAAGGGCTAGCTCGGCACTGGCTGAAAAGCCTCCCCGAAAACTCAATTGGAAGTTGGGAGGAGCTTGAGGACACTTTTCGGGCTAATTTTCAAGGGACTTATGTCCGACCTCCGGATGCAGACGATTTAAGTCATATAATCCAACAGTCCGGAGAGTCCGCCCGAAAGCTTTGGAATAGGTTTCTCACCAAGAAGAACCAAATCGTCGACTGTCCGGACGCCGAAGCCTTAGCAGCTTTTAAACACAGTGTTCGAGACGAATGGCTCGCCAGACACCTCGGCCAAGAAAAACCAAGCACAATGGCAGCCCTAACAAGCCTCATGACCCGCTTTTGCGCGGGCGAAGACAGCTAGTTGGCCCGTAGCAGCACCAGCAACCCAAGCACATCCGAAGTCAGGGATGGCAATGGAAAACCACGACGCAACAAAAATAAGCGTCGAAATAAAGAGGGTAGCCTAGATAACACGGCGGTAAACGCCGGATTCAGGGGCTCTCGACCTGGTCAGCGGAAAAAGCCTTTCAAAGGCAGCAGAGAAGGACCATCCGGCCTAAACAAGATTCTTGACAAGCTCTGTCAGATTCACGGCACCCCCGACAAACCTGCAAATCACACCCACAGGGAATGTTGGGTCTTCAAGCAGGCTGGTAAGCTAAACGCCGAACACAAAGGGGAAGAGACACCAAGCGAAGATGAGGATGAACCTCGCCAGCAAAGCACCGGAGGACAGAAAAAGTTCCCACGAGAGGTTAAAACGGTAAACGTGATCCATGTGACGAAGAGGAGAAGCAAGCATGCACTCCGAGATACACGCGCCATAGAGCCCGTCACCCCTAGGTTCAACCCCTGGTTGGCCAGCCCGATCACTTTTGATCGTAGGGATCATGCGACAAGTATCCGGCACGAAGGACTGGCGCCCTTGGTGTTAGACCCAAGAATAAACAGGTACCATTTCACACGAGTCCTCATGGACGGCGGCAGTGATCTAAACCTGATATATCAGGATGCAGTACGCAAAATGGGGATAGACCCGACACAAATAAGCCATAGTAATACTACCTTCAAGGGAGTAATACCAGGCCAAGAGGCCCGCTGCACGGGCTCTCTACTGCTAGGGGTCGTATTTGGTTCTCCCGATAACTTCCGAAGCGAAAGGTTAACTTTCCACGTCACTCCATTCCGAAGTGGTTATCAAGCATTACTCGAAAGAACGGCTTTGACTCGTTTTAATGCAATACCGCGTTATGCTTTTCTCAAGCATAAGATGCCCGGTCCACGTGGCATCATCACAGTTAGCGGAAATACCGAACGTTTTTTACGTGTAGAAGAGGATGCGGCGGCTTTAACAGCCGCGAACTAGACGGCCTCACCAACCAGGAAAAGTGACAGGTCGTCAAGAGCACGGACACGGTTAGACGAGTCCGGGGTTTCGCCACATATACATGAGATTGGTTTAATGATCAAACCCTCATAGACGATACCAGGGGCTTCCCGCGCGTAATCAGGGCCAGCCCGGCTCAACTTGACTTCTCTTGAATTTTGATAGTTCATTGATAATAACCAATTATTCCTTCCTTTTTTTGGCATGGCAACTTTCACCTAAGTTCTTTCCTTTTACAAATGACAATCGTGCTACACCCGTCCAGGACACTGCACAATGGAGACACAAGCGCAGATGTGCAGCAGGGACCCGCCCAAAGGTTTCTTTTTAGATTAAGACCTTGCATAAACCTTTTTTACTGTCTCTTGTTGCTCACATCCTCCGGATACTCCACACAACTGAGAAGGATGCTGACGTTATTGGCATGTGGCCACGTCAGGATATTGCACGTACCTGGACACATGGGGTTTATTATTAAGGGCATTGTTTAGCCCGGTATATGTTATAAAGACCGAACACCTTAGGGAGTGTTCAGCGTCGCGAGTTTGGCCCTATATGCATCAGCTCTGAATCATGTCTTTGGTCAAATGTTGGGTTTGCCCGTCTCCCATGTTTTGGTACCTTACGTTCCGTTATATCGGCTAAGGTAGCACTGGGAGAACTACTGCGATTGTGCCCTGATTCGTCCGGATGAGCACCTCAGTAGAGAAAGCCAAAAACTGACTATCATGATATAGCGGGAGACTGGTCAACCACTCGATGACTCAGCGGAATGTTCAGGATTCCTCCGCATTAACAAAGGGCCGTTTCCCGGTCATGTACGTACGTGCCCCGTATTCGGACGAGCGCATAAGTACCAGGGGCTATATAGTAGCCCCACCGTCAAACTCCTATGGCTAAGTGAAAGTGTTAAAGCAATATAGTCTGATTGCCTCGTTCGCTGCGCTACCACCTCCTTAATGGACCAAGACGTTGGATCAAGTGTGGATTCGCATTTTCTGCAAACACCCCCGCATTATATGCGTGGGGGCGGAAGCCGACGACTGCAAACTTTCAGGTTATATACATATATACATAAACGGCCGCACAGGAGGCATCATAGTACTTTCAGGCAAAAGTATATATACAGCCTTGATAACTCAATAAAACATTGTTTTTACAATGGAAGTACATGTCACTAGAACATAATATTCTTCGAGCACTGAGTCCCTATCGAACGAGCGCCTTCAAGAACTTCTTCAAAGTAGTGCTCGGCAGCCACTCGGCCTACGGCCGAACCCTGTGTTGCAACAGTGGTGGCCTCCATCTCCTCCCAGTATGTCTTGACACGGGCAAAGGCCATCCGCGCACCCTCTATGCACTCCGATCTCTTCATAGCATCGATGCGCGGCACAGCACCAAGGAATTGTTGCACTAAACTAAAATAGCTATTCGGCCTTGGCCCTCTCAGCCACAGATGATCCACAACGGACCTCGTGGCAAGTCCGGACAACCTATGGAGCTCGGCCCACTCGGCCATTCGCTCATTCAACAGCAGCGGGCGGACTGGAGCATGAAACTGTGACCAGAACAGCTTTTCTACTTCGCGATCTTTCTGATCCTTGAAGTATTCGGCCGCATCAGCAGCACTTGCAGCCAAATCCACGTAGGCGTTCGCAGAACTCCATAGTCGGTCAAGAGGAGCATACTTCGGATCTCTGAATTTAGTCCGCAACAAGAAGGGCTTCCCAGACACGATATCTGCAGCTTGATGCAGCTCCTCCTTCGTCACTCTAATTTTGGAGCGGGCTTCCTTGGCAGCTACCAGGGCCTTCTCCAGGTCTGTCGCCCTCGCTCGGCTTTCTTCTTCAAGAAGCTGGTAACGGTCAGCGGCATCTTTTAACTCTACAGCCATTTTGGCCATTCTTTCTTTGCTCTCGCAATGTGCGGCCTGTTCGGCCCTCAACTCTTCGGTCGCCTTTAGAGCGGCCACATTGCTACTCCTTGCTTGTTCCTTGGCTCCGGCAAGCTCCGCCCGAAGGGTCTCCACGGTGGCAGCTCCATCTGTAGTCACAACATATTAAAGATACTGGCATCATGCTCCTCTTATTATGTGAAGATCACCAGAGAAATCACTTACCCTGTGCCTCGTCAAGCCGCTGGTTGACAAGCATGATATTGGCATTGGCCACATCAAGTTGCCGCTTTAGCTCGGCAAACCCATCAGTTCGGCTAGCCACCGGAGCCTCAGCCGCCTGCACATAAAGGTAGTCGGGTTATTATCTGGGAATATGATCCTCGGGTTGGCGCCGTTCTCGACGACAACCAGAGTCTCAGGGGCTACTATCTGCATAGGGCACACCTAACGTGTGCGGTACTACCAAAAACACACACTATTTCACGTACCTCAAAGCCTTTCAGCAGACTCATAAAGGCTTCGTGCAATCCGTTTTCAGCGGATGAAATCCTTTCATTACCATACCCATCAGCGTACGATGCGCTTCTGAGACGGCCGCTTGCCCCAGAAGATCCTTCAATGCGTCCGACCGCACACTGTACGGTTCCGGACTCTTGCTGCCGCTCTCCTTAGGAGCCGGATACTGGGGATTCCGGGTAGCCAAAGGGTTATCCTCTGGCCTTGGCGGATCCGGAGACACCCTATGCGACGACACTTTAGGGTCGCCCGCCTCATGAGGCGGGGTGTCAGGGGGAGGCGTTTCGCTCTCCATCATCTCCGGAAGAAGATCCCCCGAAGACGAACTCTGTCGAGAACGGCTACGATCCGGACTACAATTTATAAGCATCAGTTATTGTCTTCGGAAGTAAGGTAGGATATTTTCACTATTAGGTACTTTTTGATTACTTACATCTCGGTAGAGGGCTGATCCCCGCGCGGACATTGTGCGGCAAGAATACCCTCCGAGGTAGGACCCTCTAGCGGAGATTTCTTCTCCCGTTTGGAAACCTTAGTTTCCGGATCTTTAGAGGTAGTCCTCTTCCTTCCCCGGGGAGAAAGAATGTCATATTCTTCCCCCTGGTTATCCTCCCTCGCGGAGGCGCTCATCCCCTCGGTTGGGACGAGTAGCGAGTGGGGCCCGCTGTCGGCCTCTTAATTCCCCTCTTCATCTTCCTTTGCGGGCACTTGATAAGACGCCGACTCGACCATTTTGTCCAGTACCGGATTGTTCAAGCCTTCAGGAAGGTGCGCCGGACACCTGATCATCTTCGCCTTTGTTATCCAGTCCTGGTCAAAGAGTGACTTTTTAGAATGATGACATGATAGATAGAAGGACAGTGTGTTCGGCCATGGGATTACTTACTTGGGTAGCAGGGCAGTTGCAGTTCAAACCCACATCCTCGGTGGTGTGCGGACACTCTATTTGGGGTCCGAAGAACGATTTGTACATCTCTTAGAGTGTCATGCCAAGGAAATGCTGAATAGCTCGCGATCCTTCCGGGTTGAATTCCCACATACGGAGGGGCCGACGTTTGCAAGGCTGGACTCGACGAACCAGCATAACTTGCATTACCATAACCAGACTGAAATCTCTCTCAAAGAGATCTCGAACACGGCTCTGCAATATTGGCACGTCCTTTGTTGGACCCCAGCTCAGCCCCTGATACGTCTCCAACGTATCTATAATTTTTGATTGCTCCATGCTATATTATCTACTGTTTCGGACTATATTGGGCTTTATTTTCCACTTTTATATTATTTTTGGGACTAACCTATTAACCGGAGGCCCAGCCCAGAATTGCTGTTTTTTGCCTGTTTTAGGGTTTCGAAGAAAAGGAATATCAAACGGAGTCCAAATGGAATGAAACCTTCGTAAACGTGATTTTCTCATCAGATAAGATCCAGGAGACTTGGACCCTCCGTCAAGAAAGCCACGAGGCGGCCACAAGGGTGGAGGGCGCCCCCTAGGGCGCGCCCCCTACCTCGTGGGCCCCTCGAAGCTCCACCGACGTACTTCTTCCTCCTATATATATCCACGTACACCCAAACGATCAGATACGGAGCCAAAAACCTAATTCCACCACCGCAACTTTCTGTATCCATGAGATCCCATCTTGGGGCCTGTTCCGGAGCTCCGCCGGAGGGGGCATCGATCATGGAGGGCTTCTACATCATCATCCAAGCCCCTCCTATGAAGTGTGAGTAGTTTACTTCAGACCTACGGGTCCATAGTTAGTAGCTGGATGGCTTCTTCTCTATTTTTGGATCTCAATACAATGTTCTCCCCCTCTCTCGTGGAGATCTATTCGATGTAATCTTCTTTTTGCGGTGCGTTTGTAGAGACCGATGAATTGTGGGTTTATGATCAAGTCTATCTATGAATAATATTTGAATCTTCTCTGAATTCTTTTATGTATGGTTGGTTATCTTTGCAAGTCTCTTTGAATTATCAGTTTGGTTTGGCCTACTAGATTGGTTGTTCTTGCCATGGGAGAAGTGCTTAGCTTTGGGTTCGATCTTGCGGTGTCCTCTCCCAGTGACAGAAGGGGCAGCAAGGCACGTATTGTATCATAGCCATCGAGGATAACAAGATGGGTTTTTTTATCATATTGCTGTCAGGACCACGATTCCAAGTCACATCGATCTAGCCGGTAACACCTCATATCACTTTGCGGCCTCACGCACGGTATTCCCACGGTGTTGCCTTACCATGGCCTGGGACCGTTTGCGCCTTTTGGCTCACGTATATGATAGTGTCGCTAGCATCCATATGACAGAGAACCCGGGCCGACATGGCTAATCATGAACCCAAAGCGGCACTAACCTATGGGGACAGGCATACATGAATCACATCGAGCGTGTCGGCCAACAGCGTGTGAATCCGGGCTGTAGCACTGGGCTAACAGGACTCCGGGAACCCAGGCTGTAGCAGGCTAGGTAGGACTTCGGATGTCACCGCCTGACATTTCCCCGAAGGGACAGACAAGGAACAAAGTGAAACACATGCCGGCCGGTCAAGTGTCCTGAGCAGTAGTGCTGGGCTAATAGGACTCCGGTGAACTGGGCTGTAGCGGACTACTATGGCTCATGGAAGCACTAGACTACATTTCCCCATAAGAGAGGCTGCCAAGGATAAACAACTAGATTGTCGGATCCCACACATACCAAGCATTTCAATCATACACATAATATGCTCGATATGTGTAAATACAACATGGCATCACAACATAACTCTACAACTCAAGTATTTATTCACTAGGCTCCGAGGAGCGAGATATTACAAACATGGAAGCTTAACATGTCTGAGTACAGACATCTACAAATGAAAAAGGCTGAGAAGCCTGACTATCTACCAGATCCTGCCGAGGGCACAAGATCGTAGCTGAGGTATCAAGCTAAACGTCGAAGTCCACGTGAAACTACTAGCGAGACTGAAATCTCTCTGCAAAATATAAATTAAGCAAACGTGAGTACAAATGTACCCAACAAGACTTACATCAGAACTATCTACATATGCATCAGTATCAATAAAGGGGGTGGTGGAGTTTAACTGCAGCAAGCCAGCTTTGACTCAGTGGCTAACCCGAACTACGACTGCAAGCAACTCTTTTGAGGTGGCGCACACGAGTCCACATATTCACCATTCAATACACTACTATGGATCCGCTCCCGTCTCCCTATGGGAAGGCCATCCATAGCACTCACACTTATCTTGCGAGTTTTAGAGTATCCACTTTCACTTGTCTATGAACTATTATAGGCAACCCAAAAGTCCATTACCGCGGACACGGCTATTCGAATAGATGATGATAACCCTGCAGGGGTGTACTTCTTCACACACGCTCTCACCACTTACCGCCGTTTAGACGACATGTACTCGGCAACCTTCAAGCGGAAGCCCAATGAGGGTGTCGGCCACGGCCTACCTAAACACTCAAGTCTCTAGTCCAGGTTTATCGCCTATCCAGGTTCCATCCGCAGGGAGTCCGGCCGAGGTTTCCACATACGGCCCCGGACGATGTGTACAGGGTTCCGAGACACCAAACGGGCGCCCGGCATGCTCGGCCACGGTGTATCTACCGCATCATAGCCCACCCCTAGGGTCAGCGCTACGCACGGCCGCCAACACATATCCTATAAACACCAGAAACTAGTTGCAACTCCTGGACAGAGGACAAGAGTGATCAAGAAGCCGAGAGGGTCCATTGGTTTCGGGCCCAATGCATGGTAGTAACTGTCTCATGGATCACAAACACAGAACTCAGTTCCTAAGAACGGTTTCAATGAGACAACCCACCATGTACTCCTACATGGCCTCTCACCGCTACCTTTACCAAATCGTGTTCACACACTTAGCTCACACACTGTAGGACATGTTTACACACCTCCAGTTCATCCCCGATGAACCAGACCTGACACGACTCTATGCAATAGCAGGCATGACAAACAAGCATGAATGAGTAGGCACATCAGGGCTCAAACAACTCCTACTCATGCTAGTGGGTTTTATCTATTTACTGTGGCAATGACAGGTCATGCAGAGGAAAGGGGTTCAACTACCGCAACATGTAACAGTTGAATCGTTGTTGTCCTAATGCAGTAAAAGAGAGCAGGAGCGAGAGAGTGGTTTGTATCAGAATGAACAAGGGGGTTTTGCTTGCCTGGCACTTTTGAAGATAGTATAGTTCTTCATCGGTGTCATCGATCACATCGTCAGAACGTCGTCTACTGAAGGGGGACAAACACCGGCAAAAGAGAGGAACACAATCAATGCATATGCGACAATATGATGCGTGACCATGACATGGCAATATGCTGTGATTTGAGCTAATGCATCTAGTTATGATTTAAATGAAGTTGGTTTGAATACAAGATTCAAATTCCAACTCCATATATGATTATTTAAATGCCCTTTATTTGTTTTGTCCAAAATAGAGGACAAACATTGTTCAAACATGCACGAAAATGGTACAGATGGATTCCTTGAATTTTTTTGATAATTTTCATATATAATTTATTTCATTTGGAGTTACGGTTGGTTTACTATGAATTTTTGAAGTTTAGGCAATTTCTGGAATTTTCTGAATTATTTTTAATTTAGAAATGACTTATTGCGTCAGCACTGCGTCAGCAAGTCAAAGCAGCGGTCTAGGTCAAACCTGACCAATGGGGTCCACTGGTCAGTGACACAATGCTGGCATGAGTCACTGACGTGTGGGGCCGGTCAAAGGCCACGTCAGCAAGGTCAAAGCTGACGCGTGGGTCCCGTTGGGTTATGACTAATCTAAGCAGAAATAAAGCTGGGGTTAATTAGGGCGTGGGGCCCATTTGTCAGTGAGCAAGGGGGGTTAATTAGGGCGTGATTAGCCCCTAATGACGGCGCAACGTCAGCCTCGCCAGAGCTCAGCCGGCGGCGACCAAAACCGACGACGGAGACGACGTGGGAAGCGCCACAGGGGACGGTTTCGGCCGCGGTCGGTCCCGTTGGAAAGCTGGCGCTCGGCCGCATCCAACGATGCAGGCGGGGTTGCCGGGAACGGCGTGTCACGGCGACGGCGGCGGGAAGAAGCGGCGGCCGAAGTTGGGCTCGAGCGGGTCTGGGGCTCTAGTGCTCGAGTGAGCAATCGTAGTGGCTAGGCAGCCTCCTGGAGGCGCCAGGAGCGTGTCGATGCCCCTGGAGCGAGGAGGAGAGGCTTGGGAGCGCGGGCTCGCCGGCCATGGCGGACGGCGGCCTCGGGGCTATGGCTAGAGGGCGGGAGCAAGCAAGGGGGTCAGAGGGGAAACGATCAGTAGCTCACCGTGGTTCGGAAGAGCATTCGTGGAGCTCGGGGAGGCAGGGACGACGACGAATCGGATGGCAGCATCCGGCGGCCATGGACGGGGAAGAAAGGTCGCGGCGTCATCCTCGGGTCGTCCGACCTTGCGTTGGTCGGCGGAGAGGTGCTTGGGGTTGGGGCGGAGCACGGGGGCACAGAAACGACTCCTGGGGAGCTCGGTGGCCATGCTAAACGGCGGTGGTGGTGACGACTGCGCTCGGGTTGCCGCGAGAGAGAGAGCAGAGGAGGGGAAAGAGGTCCAGGGAGAGAGGGGAGAGGACGAGGGGGTCGGGGGGGGTGTGCGTGGCGGCAACCAGGCAGTCGAGGGGGGGCACGCAGGCAGGGAGGAGCCAGCGCGGCTCGCCGGCCATCGGGCACGCAGCTGCTTCTCCTCCTGGCAGGAGGAAGAAGACAGTGCTGCCCCTGGTGGCCGGGCTAGTTTTGGCCAGTAGGCAACTACAGTGGTGGGCTGCACGGTAAGTGTCGGTGTCAAAACCTGCGGATCTCGGGTAGGGGGTCCCGAACTATGCGTCAAGGCCGGATGGTAACAGGAGACGAGGGACACGATGTTTTTACCCAGGTTCGGGCCCTCTTGATGGAGGTAATACCCTACTCCTGCTTGATTAATATTGATGATATGGGTAGTACAAGAGTAGATCTACCACGAGATCAAGGAGGCTAAACCCTAGAAGCTAGCCTATGGTATGATTGTTGTATATGGAGTTGATTCTGTCCTACGGACTACGTCCCTCCGGTTTATATAGACACCGGATAGGGTTAGGGTTACATAGAGTCGGTTACAATGGTAGGAGATCTTGAATATCCGCATCGCCAAGCTTGCCTTCCACGCCAAGGAAAGTCCCATCCGGACACGGGACAAAGTCTTCAATCTTGTATCTTCATAGTCCAGGAGTCCGGCTGAAGGTATAGTACGGCTACCCGAACACCCCCTAATCCAGGACTCCCTCAGTAGCCCCTGAACCAGGCTTCAATGACGACGAGTCCGACGTGCAAATTGTCTTCGGCATTGCAAGGCAGGTTCCTCCTCTAAGTCCTTCATAGAAGATTGTAAACACCAAGAATAGTGTCCAGCTCTGCAAAATAAGCTTCCACATATTGCCATAGAAAGAATAATATTAACACAAATCAAATCTGCTGACGTATTCCGTAGTGCGTCATCACACTACAGCCAAGTCCTTCACTCGAATCGTTTTCACTTTTCCACCCCGGCATGTTTTGCGAGGCGGTTTCCTTGGCACGTCTTGTCAAAGAAGAGATCGTGTACCCCCCTTTTACGGGATTCTCATCAATACGGACGTGGGCAACCCAACCGCGCCACTTATCACGGCGCTTGGGAGGCAAGCGAGTTTTACTAGGCAGGTGGGGACGCACAACCACATCCGCCCATATAAGGGGACAAGGATCCACCTTTTTACCTACGCCTTCTTCCTCCCTTGCCTACCCATCTCTCGCGCACCCGAGCTCCAGTGCCCAAGCCCGCACTTCCCACCTCAACCTTCTCCAGCAATGTCCGGAGCGGGAGGCAAGTGGATGGTCTCCTCCGTCACGGAGGGCAAAGTCAAGAAGCTAAGGAAGGCCGGGTATCTGTCCAAGGACATCGCACACCGGCTTCCCGAAGAGGGGCAGCTTATCCCCACCCCAAGGCCCCATGAGAGGGTAGTATTTCTCCCCCACTTCCTCCGCGGACTGGGTTTTCCACTCCACCTATTTGTCCGGGGGCTCATGTTCTACTACGACCTGGATTTCCATGATCTGGCTCCAAACTTCATCCTCAACATCTCGGCGTTTATCGTCGTGTGCGAGGCTTTTCTCCGCGTCCGCCCCCATTTCGGCCTCTGGCTCAAGACCTTCAACGTCAAGCCCAAGGTGGTGCGCGGCAGCCAGGCGGAGTGCGGAGGCGCCATGGCGGGCAAGATGGCCAACGTCCTATGGTTCGAGGGCTCTTTCATGGAGACCCTAAAGGGATGGCAAGCCGGGTGGTTTTATATCACCGTGCCACGCGATCTGGAATGGACTGCAGCCCCCTAGTTCCGATCCGGACCCCCACGCGGCTTATGTCCTGGAAAGAGACGGGCCTGTTGTGGGGTGACGAAAAAGAGGTGACCGGATTGCAAACATGCATCCAGTCCCTGGTGAACAAGCCAGTCCGGCTTGTGAATGTAATCCAGGTTATGCTTGTCCGCCGGATCCTCCCGTGCCAACAACGGGATTTTAATCTGTGGGAGTTCAACCCGGCGCAGCATCAAACCCTCAGCAGGCTCTTCGACACGACGTACGAAGATGCGTGGAAGATGCTATTCAAGGGCGCCGAGGCTCCTGCATCCGCTTCCAAGGACCGCGGATACAGCTCGCAGCGTCATGCTAGCGAGGTATGCCATCTACACCTTTTGCAGGATGTTTAAGCTTTTTTCATAGTTTGACTCTATGCGGGATCTAAACTCCCTTACCTTTGACAGGCTTGGCGGGCGATATCCGGACCGATTAACTGTCCGGCTCCGCTGCCCGAAGACCCAGCCCCAGCTCTGTTGGGGAACGTAGTAATTTCAAAAAAATTCCTACGCACACGCAAGATCATGGTGATGCATAGCAACGAGAGGGGAGAGTGTGATCTACGTACCCTTGTAGATCGACAGCGGAAGCGTTATGACAACGCGGTTGATGTAGTCGTACGTCTTCACGGTCTGACCGATCAAGCACCGAAACTACGGCACCTCCGAGTTTTAGCACACGTTCAGCTCGATGATGATCCCCGGACTCCGATCCAGCAAAGTGTCGGGGAAGAGTTCCGTCAGCACGACGGCGTGGTGACGATCTTGATGTACTACTGTCGCAGGGCTTCGCCTAAGCACCGCTACAATATTATCGAGGACTATGGTGGAAGGGGCACCGCACACGGCTAAGAATATGATCACGTGGATCAACTTGTGTGTTTCTGGGGTGCCCCTGCCTCCGTATATAAAGGTTCAAGAGAGGAGGAGGCCGGCCGGCCCCTATGGCACGCCAAGGAGGAGTCCTCCTAGTAGGAGTAGGACTCCTACTAGGAGGGGGAAAGAAGTGGGGAGGGAGAAGGAAAGGGGGGCGCCGCCCCCCCTCTCCTAGTCCAATTCGGACCAGGGGGAGGAGGTGCGCGGCCCACCTTTTGCTGCCCCTCTCTCTCACCACTAAGGCCCATATGGCCCATTACTTCTCCCGGGGGGGTTCCGGTAACCGTCCGGCTCTCCGGTTTTCTCCAAAATCATCCGGAACACTTCCGGTGTCCGAATATAGCCGTCCAATATATCAATCTTTATGTCTCGACCATTTCGAGACTCCTCGTCATGTCCGTGATCACATCTGGGACTTCGAACAACCTTCGGTACATCAAAACGTATAAACTCATAATATAACTGTCATCGAAACCTTAAGCGTGCGGACCCTACGGGTTCGAGAACAATGTAGACATGACCGAGACATGTCTCCGGTCAATAACCAATAGCGGGACCTGGATGCCCATATCGGCTCCTACATATTCTACGAAGATCTTTATCGGTCAGACCGCATAACAACATACGTTGTTCCCTTTGTCATCGGTATTTTACTTGCCCAAGATTCGATCGTCGGTATCCAATACCTAGTTCAATATCGTTACCGGCAAGGCTCTTTACTCGTTTCGTAATACATCATCTCGCAACTAACTCATTAGCTGCAATGCTTGCAAGGCTTAAGTGATGTGCATTACCGAGAGGGCCCAGAGATACCTCTCCGACAATCGGAGTGACAAATCCTAATCTCGAAATATGCCAACCCAACATGTACCTTTGGAGACACCTGTAGAGCTCCTTTATAATCACCCAGTTACGTTGTGACGTTTGGTAGCACACAAAGTGTTGCTCCGGCAAACGGGAGTTGCATAATCTCATAGTCATAGGAACATGTATAAGTCATGAAGAAAGCAATAGCAACATACTAAATGATCGGGTGCTAAGCTAGTGGAATGTGTCATGTCAATCAGATCATTCATCTAATGATGTGATCCCGTTAATCAAATAACAACTCTTTGTCCATGCTTAGGAAACATAACCATCTTTGATTAACGAGCTAGTCAAGTAGAGGCATACTAGTGACACTCTGTTTGTCTATGTATTCACACATGTATTATGTTTCCGATTAATACAATTCTAGCATGAATAATAAACATTTATCATGAAATAAGGAAATAAATAATAACTTTATTATTGCCTCTAGGGCATATTTCCTTTAGTCTCCCACTTGCACTAGAGTCAATAATCTAGTTCACATCGCTATGTGATTAACACCAATAGTTCACATCTTTATGTGATTGGTTCACATCTCCATGTGACTAACACCCAAAGGGTTTACTATATTCAATAATCTAGTTCACATCGCTATGTGATTAACACCCAAAGAGTGATCATGTTTTGCTTGTGAGAGAAATTTAGTCAACTGGCCTGCCAAATTCAGACCCGTATGTATTTTGCAAAATTCTATGTCTACAATGCTCTGCACGGAGCTACTCTAGCTAATTGCTCCCACTTTCAATATGTATCCAGATTGAGACTTAGAATCATCTAGATCAGTGTCAAAAACTTGCATCGACGTAACCCTTTACGACGAACCTTTTTGTCACGTCCATAATCGAGAAACATATCCTTATTTCACTAAGGATAATTCTGACCAATGTCCAGTGATCTACTCCTAGATCACTATTGTACTCCTTTGCCAAATCAGTGCAGGGTATAAAATAGATCTGGTACACAGCATGACATACTTTATAGAACCTATGGCCAAGGCATAGGGAATGACTTTCATTCTCTTTCTATCTTCTGCCGTGGTCGGGCTTTGAGTCTTACTCAATCTCACACCTTGTAACACAGGCAAGAACTCTTTCTTTGACTGTTCCATTTTGAACTACTTCAAAATCTTTTCAAGGTATGTACTCATTGAAAAAACTTATCAAGCGTTTTGATCTATCTCTATAGATCTTGATGCTCAATATGTAAGCAGCTTCACCGAGGTCCTTCTTCGAAAAACTTGTTTCAAACACTCCTTTATGCTTTGCAGAATAATTCTAGATTATTTCCGATCAACAATATGTCATTTACATATACTTATCAGAAATTCTGTAGTGCTCCCACTCACTTTCTTGTAAATACAGGCTTCACCGCAAGTCTGTATAAAACTATATGCTTTGATCAACTTATCAAAGCGTGTATTCCAACTCCGAGATGCTTGCACCAGTCCATAGATGGATCGCTGGAGCTTACATATTTTGTTAGCACCTTTAGGATTGACAAAACCTTCTGGTTGCATCATATACAACTCTTCTTTAAGAAATCCATTAAGGATTGCAGTTTTATTATCCATTTGCCAGATTTCATAAAATGCAGCAATTGCTAACATGATTCGGACAGACTTTAAGCATCGATACGAGTGAGAAAATCTCATCATAGTCAACACCTTGAACTTTGTCAAAAACCTTTTTCGACAAGTCTAGCTTTGTAGATAGTAACACTACTATCAGCGTCCGTCTTTCTCTTGAAGACCCATTTATTTTCTATGGCTTGCCGATCATCGGGCAAGTCAACCAAAGTCCATACTTTGTTCTCATACATGGATCCCATCTCAGATTTCATGGCCTCAAGCCATTTCCCGGAATCTGGGCTCATCATCGCTTCCTCATAGTTCGCAAGTTCGTCATGGTCTAGTAACATGACTTCCAGAACAGGATTACCGTACCACTCTGGTGCGGATCTCACTCTGGTTTACCTACGAGATTCGGTAGTAACTTGATCTGAAGTTACATGATCATCATCGTTAGCTTCCTCACTAATTGGTGTAGTAGTCACATGAACAGATTTCTGTGATGAACTAATTTCCAATAAGGGAGAAGGTACAATTACCTTATCAAGTTTCTACTTTCCTCCCACTCACTTCTTTCGAGAGAAACTCCTTCTCTAGAAAGGATCCATTCTTAGCAATGAATGTCTTGCCTTCGGATCTGTGATAGAAGGTGTACCCAATTGTCTCCTTTGGGTATCCTATGAAGACATGTTTCTCTGATTTGAGTTTGAGCTTATCGAGATGAAACTTTTTCACATAAGCATCGCAACTCCAAACTTTAAGAAACGACAGCTTAGGTTTCTTGCCAAACCATAGTTCACATGGTGTCGTCTCAACGGATTTAGATGGTGCCCTATTTAACGTGAATGCAGCTGTCTCTAATGCATAACCCCAAAACGATAGTGGTAGATCGGTAAGAGACATCATAGATCGCACTATATCTAATAAAGTACGATTATGACGTTCGGACACTCCATTACACTATGGTGTTCCAGGTGGCGTGAGTAGTGAAACTCTTTCACATTGTTTTAATTGCAGGCCAAACTCGTAACTCAAATATTTTACTTCTGCGATCATATCGTAGAAACTTTTATTTTCTTGTCACGATGATTTTCCACTTCACTCTGAAATTCTTTGAACTGTTCAAATGTTTCAGACTTATGTTTCATCAAGTAGATATCCCCATATCTGCTCAAATCATCTGTGAAGGTCAGAAAATAATGATACCTGCTGCAAGCCTTAATATTCATCGGACCACATACATCAGTATGTATGATTTCCAACAAATCTGTTGCTTGCTTCATTGTTCCGGAGAATGGCGTTTTAGTCATCTTGCCCATAAGGCATGGTTCTCAAGCATCAAGTGATTCATAATCAAGTGATTCCAAAAGCCCATCAGTATGGAGTTTCTTCATGCGCTTTACACCAATATGACTTTTAACGGCAGTGCCACAAGTAAGTTGCACTACCATTATTAACTTTGCATCTTTTGGTTTCAATATTATGAATATGTGTATCACTACGATCGAGATCCAACGAACTTGTTTCATTGGGTGTATGACCATATAAGGTTTTATTCATGTAAACAGAACAACAATTTATTATCTTACTTAAATGAATAACCGTATTACAATAAACATGATCAAATCATATTCATGCTCAACGCAAACACCAAATAACACTTATTTAGGTTCAACACTAATCCCGAAATTATAGGGAGTGTGCGATGATGATCATATCAATCTTGGAACCACTTCCAACACACATCGTCACTTCACCCTTAACTAGTCTCTGTTTATTCTGCAACTCCTGTTTCGAGTTACTAATTTTAGCAACTGAACTAGTATCAAATACTGAGGGGTTGCTATAAACACTAGTAAAGTACACATCAATAACATGTATATCAAATATACTTATGTTCACTTTGCCATCCTTCTTATCCACCAAAAACTTGGGGCAGTTCTGCTTCCAGTGACCAGTCCCTTTGCAGTAGAAGCACTTAGTCTCAGGCTTAGGACCAGACTTGGGCTTCTTCACTTGAGCAGCAACTTGCTTGCTGTTCTTCTTGAAGTTCCCCTTCTTGCCTTTGCCCTTTTCTTGAAACTAGTGGTCTTGTTAACCATCAACACTTGATGTTTTTCTTGATTTCTACCTTCGTCGATTTTAGCATCACGAAGAGCTTGGGAATTACTTTTGTTATCCCTTGCATATTATAGTTCATCACGAAGTTCTACTAACTTGGTGATGGTGACTAGAGAATTCTGTCAATCACTATTTTATCTGGAAGATTAACTCTCACTTGATTCAAGCGATTGTAGTACCCATACAATCTGAGCACATGCTCACCAGTTGAGCGATTCTCCTCCATCTTTTAGCTATAGAACTTGTTGGAGACTTCATATCTCTCAACACGGATATTTGCTTGAAATATTAATTTCAACTCCTGGAACATCTCATATGGTCCATGACGTTCAAAACGTCTTTGAAGTCCCGATTCTAAGCCATTAAGCATGGTGCACTAAACTATCAAGTAGTCATCATATTGAGCTAGCCAAACGTTCATAACGTCTGCATCTTGCTCCTGCAATAGGTCCGTCACCTAGCGGTGCATCAAGGACATAATTCTTCTGTGCAGCAATGAGGATAAACCTCAGATCACGGATCCAATCCGCATCATTGCTACTAACATCTTTCAACACAATTTTCTCTAGGAACATATCAAAATAAACACAGGGAAGCAACAACACGAGCTATTGATCTACACCATAATTTGCAAAATACTACCAGGACTAAGTTCATGATAAATTTAAGTTCAATTTAATCATATTACTTAAGAACTCCCACTTAGATAGACATCCCTCTAATCCTTTAAGTGATCACGTGATCCAAATCAACTAAACCATGTCCGATCATCATGTGAGATGAAGTAGTTTCAATGGTGAACATCACTATGTTGATCATATCTACTATATGATTCACGCTCGACCTTTCGGTCTCCGTGTTCCGAGGCCATATCTGTATATGCTTGGCTCGTCAAGTATAACCTGAGTATTCCGCGTGTGCAACTGTTTTGCACCCGTTGTATTTGAACGTAGAGCCTATCACACCTGATCATCACGTGGTGTCTCAGCACGAAGAACTTTCGCAACGGTGCATACTCAGGGAGAACACTTCTTGATAATTAGTGAGAGATCATCTTAAAATGCTACCGTCAAACAAAGCAAAAATAAGATGTATAAAGGATAAACATCATATGCAATCAAAATATGTGACATGATATGGCCATAATCATCTTGTGCCTTTGATCTCCATCTCCAAAGCATCGTCATGATTTCCATCGTCACTGGCATGACACCATGATCTCTATCATCTTGATCTATATCAATATGTCGTCACATGGTCGTCTCGCCAACTATTGCTCTTGCAACTATTGCTATCGCATAGCGATAAAGTAAAGCAATTATTTGGCGCTTGCATCTTATGTAATAAAGAGACAACCATAAGGATTTTGCCAGTTGCTGATAACTCCAACAAAACATGATCATCTAATACAACAACTTATATTTCATCATGTTATGACCATATCACATCACAACATGCCCTGCAAAAACAAGTTAGACGTCCTCTACTTTGTTGTTGCAAGTTTTACGTGGCTGCTACGGGCTTAAGCAAGAACCAATCTTACCTACGCATCAAAACCACAACGATAGTTTGTCAAGTTGGTGCTGTTTTAACCTTCGCAAGGACCGGGCGTAGCCACACTCGGTTCAACTAAAGTTGGAGAAACTGTCACCCGCTAGCCACCTTTGTGCAAAGCACTTCGGGAGAACCGGTCTCGCGTAAGCGTACGCGTAATGTCGGTCCGGGCCGCTTCATCCAACAATACCGCCGAACCAAAGTATGACATGCTGGTAAGTAGTATGACTTATATCGCCCACAACTCACTTGTGTTCTACTCATGCATATAACATCAACACATAAAACCTAGGCTCGGATGCCACTGTTGGGGAACGTAGTAATTTCAAAAAATTTCGTACGCACACGCAAGATCATGGTGATGCATAGCAACGAGAGGGGAGAGTGTGATCTACGTACCCTTGTAGATCGACAGCGGAAGCGTTATGACAACGCGGTTGATGTAGTCGTACGTCTTCATGGCCCGACCGATCAAGCACCAAAACTACGGCACATCCGAGTTTTAGCACACGTTCAGCTCGATGACGATCCCCGGACTCCGATCCAGCAAAGTGTCGGGGAAGAGTTCCGTCAGCACGACAGCATGGTGACGATCTTGATGTACTACTGTCGCAGGGCTTCGCCTAAGCACCGCTACAATATTATCGAGGACTATGGTGGAAGGAGGCACCGCACACGGCTAAGAATATGATCACGTGGATCAACTTGTGTGTTTCTGGGGTGCCCCTGCCTCCGTATATAAAGGTTCAAGAGAGGAGGAGGCCGGCCGGCCCCTATGGCGTGCCAAGGAGGAGTCCTCCTCCTAGTAGGAGTAGGACTCCTACTAGGAGGGGGAAAGAAGTGGGGAGGGAGAAGGAAAGGGGGGCGCCGCCCCCCTCTCCTAGTCCAATTCGGACCAGGGGGGAGGAGGCGCGCGGCCCACCTTTCGCTGCCCCTCTCTCTCACCACTAAGGCCCATATGGCCCATTACTTCTCCCGGGGGGGTTCCGGTAACCCTCCGGCTCTCCGATTTTCTCCGAAATCATCCGGAACACTTCCAGTGTCTGAATATAGCCGTCCAATATATCAATCTTTATGTCTCGACCATTTTGAGACTCCTCGTCATGTCCGTGATCACATCTGGGGCTCCGAACAACCTTCGGTACATCAAAACATATAAACTAATAATATAACTGTCATCAAAACCTTATGCGTGCGGACCCTACGGGTTCGAGAACAATGTAGACATGACCGAGACATGTCTCCGGTCAATAACCAATAGCGGGACCTGGATGCCCATATTGGCTCCTACATATTCTACGAAGATCTTTATCGGTCAGACCGCATAACAACATATGTTGTTCCCTTTGTCATCGGTATTTTACTTGCCCGAGATTCGATCGTCGGTATCCAATACCTAGTTCAATCTCGTTACCGGCAAGTCTCTTTAATCATTCCATAATACATCATCTCGCAACTAACTCATTAGCTGCAATGCTTGCAAGGCTTAAGTGATGTGCATTACCGAGAGGGCTCAGAGGTACCTCTCCGGCAATCGGAGTGACAAATCCTAATCTCGAAATACGCCAACCCAACATGTACCTTTGGAGACACCTGTAGAGCTCCTTTATAATCACCCAGTTATGTTGTGACGTTTGGTAGCACACAAAGTGTTCCTCCGGCAAACGGGAGTTGCATAATCTCATAGTCATAGGAACATGTATAAGTCATGAAGAAAGCAATAGCAACATACTAAACGATCGGGTGCTAAGCTAATGGAATGGGTCATGTCAATCAGATCATTCACCTAATGATGTGATCCCGTTAATCAAATAACAACTCTTTGTCCATGGTTAGGAAACATAACCATCTTTGATTAACGAGCTAGTCAAGTAGAGGCATACTAGTGACACTCTGTTTGTCTATGTATTCACACATGTATTATGTTTCCGGTTAATACAATTCTAGCATGAATAATAAACATTTATCATGAAATAAGGAAATAAACAATAACTTTATTATTGCCTCTAGGGCATATTTCCTTCAAGCTCTACTAGCAAAGTTGCTGGTTCCGGCGCCTTATGTGGTGCCGGAGAAGAAGGCCAAGAAGGTGAAGACCACGGGGACTCGAAAGAGTGCCCACAACGTGGTGGTGTCGGACTCGTCATCTGACGAGTCCGAGGCGCCCTCCTCCCGCGAAAACGAGGAGGAGGAAGAAGAAAACTCTCCCCCCATCGGAGGGTGGAGAGAAGAGGAAGGCCGCCCCAACGGGGGAGGCCGAGGGGTCTAGGAAAAGGAAGACCCCTCCGCCGGACTACGCCCCCAACGCCGAAGAGGGCAAAGAGGAGTGGCCAAACAGGGCCAAGCTTCCGGCGAAATCGTAAGTTCGGATATCAGAGTAACTCATGATGTTCCTTTGTTGCACAGCTTTCCCTAATGTTGAATGTAATTATGCAGTCCGCCCCGGGCCGAATTCGACGAATCGTCGGGCGGCTCCCTGGACTCATCGGACGTGAACTCAGTTCTGCCTGCTGTCTCCCCCCGCACTGCAGACGACGCCGAAGTGGCGTCGCGACAAGCTCTGGGGCAGGAGGAGGTGGTCCCGGAGGAGCCGCAAGGCAACCTCCCGGACTCCAGGAGTGAAGGGGATAAGGCTCCCCAGGGCTCTGAGTCCGGCTTTGTGCCGGACACCGCGCCGGAATCTTCAGTTCCAGACCGCAGTAGGCGAACTCCTTCCAAGAGGAGCAAGCCTTCTAAGCCGGCGGCCTCCGTCCAACTGGAGGTGCCGGACAATCTGCTGGAGGTGCTTGACGATGCCTCCATCGACGAGGGGCACCGTACTATTATGAGTACAGTGATCCAGAAGGTTCAGTCCGCCAAGAGTGGACTGACTGAAGCTTGCGCTAGCCTTCTAACAGGCTTCAAGGTAAGTAAAAATATGTAAAAATATTACTGCATAGACAGTAGCCCCTGATGCTCTGTTTGGCGTTCGGAAAGAAAAGCCAAATAGAGGATCTATTAAATATCGCAGGAGTCCAACTAAAAAGGAACCAATATACGTATGCAGGCTTCGCTGCTGGCCACCGCCGCACTAACTGCGGAGGTGGGTGCCCTAAAACAGGGCCTCGAGCGGACCGAGCAAGAGCTCGGCCTTGCCAAACGGCAGCTCGAGGAGAAAGAAGGTAAGAAATACCTTACAGAAAAAGTGCCTATAAAAAGACGTGATTGCAAAAAATAACAGGATTGTATTGCTTATTGTAGGGGCCACGACTGAGGTGGCGACCCTCAAGCAGGCGCTGTCCGAGGCTGAAAAGAAAACGGCCGTGGAGTGCACCGAGCGAGAGAAACTTGAGGCCCAGGTCGGCGAGGTGCAGCAGGAGCTTCAGGCTCTCATGAAAAAACATGAGAGTTTGGAGCTTGAGTCCAAGACGCAAGAGTACGAGCTCGCGGCGGCCCTTGAGACTGCCAAGTCTGCCAAGGCCGAAGCCCAAAAGGCCCTCCAAGAGTTGGAGGAGATGAAAAAGATAGCGGTGGGTAAGGCATTCTATATGCAAAGCAGACATATAAAAGTAAACTACTTGTTACTTACCTGAATCCGGAGCTCTCCAGGGGCATTCGCAGATCTTCCCCGTAGCGTATCCGATGCCGCCACATTCTACCGAGCCGAGGAAGGCAGCTCGATGGAGAAGGTGTTCTGGTCTCAGTACGCTGAGGCCGGACACCCTGTGCCCTTGAGCGACCAGCTAAAGCAGCTGGTCGAGCTCCACAAGGCGGCCGAACAGGCCCTAAAGGGCTTCATAGTTCGGCTGTGGCCTAGAGAGGCCCTGCCTGGGAGCTACTTCGGACTGGTGCGACAGCTGGTGGAGGCTTGTCCAAGGCTCGAGGTCATCAAGCGCTCCGTCTGCATCGAAGGTGCCCGTAGGGCCCTTGCCCGCGCAATGGTGCATTGGGGTAAGCTAGACGGTGAGAAGCTTGTGAAGTACGGGCCGCCGCTGGGGAAGGAGCATCGCAAGCCCGAGAACTATTACAAGGATGTTCTTGCTGGTGCCCGCCTTGTGGCGGATGAATGTACCAAGGATGTAATTTTTGAATGAACTCGCTCGTGTTATCCTGTGCGCTGAAAACTTGTTCATATGCGCTAAGCAATGCTTTAATTTAAAATATTACTTTCTGTGCGGCCGTTTATCAAAAATTTGAGAGATGGCCAGTCGTCGGCTTCTGCCCCCATGCCACTAGTGCTGGGGTGTTCGGGATAAACCTGAGCGCTCTTTTTCCCATGATTGGGTCCTTCGAGGGAGGCGCTCAGCACAACGAACCAGGCAATCGGACTATAATGCTTGAACACTCTCACTTAGCCATAGAACTCTATAATTTTAAATTTTGGCGAAGCCCCTAGTTCGGAAGACCGAGTTCGGGGCGCTATCCACGCCTTGGCCGGACAAAGCCAGCTCCTCGCTCGAAGCGGCATAAGCCTTTAGGGACTCGAAAAACCTCTCGAACAGCGACCGGTCTCTCGCCACATCATGACAGTCAGTTTTAGCTTTCTCCACTGAGGTGCTTAACCCAGCTGAACCGGGGCACAATCGGAGTGGTTCTCCTAATGCTACCTTAGCCGATAGAGCGGAACGTAAGGCACCAAAACATAGGAGCCGGGCAAACCCAACTATTGACCCAAATCATGATTCGGAGCCGATGCATATAGTGCTATAAGTTCGGGGTGCCGCACTTGTGAAAGTGTACAGACTTCTCACACCATTATGAGGGGTACTGAAGCCCCTGGCGTGTTTGCCGTACCATGGTGTACGGGTGCAATCATGTCATTTAATAAACATAAATGTGAAAAGGAGATAATGCAAAAAATAGACAAGAAGCTAAGCATTGTTTATAGAGAGGCTATTTATCAAAGCCGAACGATACAAATAGTGCGGTAAGCAAAAGATATTGGACTATTTAGTATGTCCTAACCAGGGGCAGGCCGCGGAATTGTATTTAAAACAGGTATACCGCTCGTAACAGAGACCACCTGGGAGTTCCATAATGCGGCATGGCTTGTCTGCCTCCCTGGATCTTGCATCGTTTGTGCGGCAGTCGAATTGCCGAACAGGTCGTCCGAAGTATGGAGTCCTGAAAGTAAGAAAAAAAGAATCCGGCAGCCCCTAGTACGTTTTAAGCCGTATTTTGGGCGTGCCGTTATTGTGCCCCTTCCCCTGTGCCCATGGTATTTCAAGGGCGTAGTTATGTACGCGAGGTACTGGTTTCGCTATGTGGCGAAATCTGGGGTTGGGGCCGCATTGCTACGCTTGCTCAGAGTGTGTCAGGCGGTCCTGCTATGGGTTACTCCGGGCGCGCTTGGCAGTGTCTGGCATTTTGATGGCCGGTCTGGAGAATTGCCTGAGAAGGCTACTTTGTACCTCCGCTGCGAGAGCCGCCGTATGCTCCTCCGTACGGAGGGAGCGTTCGGTGTTTCCGTTGACCATAATTACTCCTCGAGGGCCTGCCATCTTGAGCTTGAGGTATGCGTAGTGCAGCACCGCATTGAACTTTGCAAATGCGGTTCGTCTGAGCAGGGCGTGATAGCCACTGCGAAACGGGACTATATCGAAGATTAACTCTTCGCTTCGGAAATTGTCCGGGGATCCGAAGACCACGTCAAGTGTAACTGAGCCTGTACAGTTGGCTTCTACACCTGGTATAACGCCTTTAAAGGTCGTTCTTGTGGGCTTAATCCTTGAGGGGTCTATGCCCATTTTCCGCACTGTATCCTGATAAAGTAGGTTCAGGCTACTGCCGCCGTCCATGAGGACTCTTGTGAGATGAAATCCGTCAATGATTGGGTCGAGAACCAATGTGGCGAAGCCGCCATGACGGATGCTAGTGGGATGGTCCCTTCGATCAAAGGTGATCGGGCAGGAGGACCATGGGTTGAACTTTGGGGCGACTGGCTCTATCGCGTATACGTCCCGTAGCGCACGCTTCCGCTCCCGCTTGGGAATGTGGGTTGCGTATATCATGTTCACCGTCCGCACTTGTGGGGGAAAGCCCTTCTGTCCATTGTTGTTCGGCGGCTTGGGCTCCTCGTCGTCGCTGTGCAGCCCCTTGTCTCTGTTTTCGGCCCTTAACTTGCCTGCCTGCTTGAACACCCAACAATCCCTGTTAGTGTGATTGGCTGGCCTTTCGAGGGTGCCATGTATCTGGCACAAGCGATCGAGTATTTGGTCCAAACTGGACGGGCCCTGAGTATTCTTTTTGAATGGCTTTTTTCGCTGACCGGATTTATAGCCTTTGAATCCGGCATTGACTGCCGTGTCTTCATTGCTGTTGCTGCTAACGCGGCGTTTTTGCTTATTCCGACGTGTCCTTCCACTTTTGTCCTTGGTATTCGAATTACCAGGGTTCTTTGATAAGTTGTTACTGCGAGCTAGCCAGCTGTCTTCTCCCGCGCAAAAGCGGGTCATGAGTGTCGTGAGGGCTGCCATGGATTTCGGCTTTTCCTGTCCCAGGTGCCGGGCAAGCCACTCGTCGCGGATGTTATGCTTGAAGGCTGCTAGGGCCTCTGCGTCCGGACAGTCGACTATCTTGTTTTTCTTTGTTAGGAACCATGTCCAGAATTGTCTGGCCGATTCCTCTGGCTGCTGAATTATGTGGCTTAAGTCGTCGGCATCCGGTGGTCGCACGTAAGTGTCCTGGAAGTTGTCGAGGAATGCAGCTTCCAGGTCCTCCCAAGAACCGATTGAGTCTGCTGGCAAGCTGTTAAGCCAATGCTGGGCCGGTCCTTTAAGTTTGAGCGGGAGGTATTTGATGGCGTGTAGATCATCGCCGCGTGCCATGTGGATGTGAAGGAGATAATCCTCGATCCATACCGCCGGATCTGTTGTGCCATCGTATGATTCAATGTTTACGGGTTTGAAACCCTCTGGGATTTTATGATCCATTACTTCATTCGTGAAGCATAGCGGGTGTGCGGCGCCTCTGTACTGGCCTATATCACGACGCAGCTCGGAAGAGCTATGCCTGTTGTGTTCGGCCCGGCCAGATTTGTTGTATCCGTAGTGAAGATCATTGTCACATGCCATAGGGCGCCTGCGCGATCCGTAGATCGATCTTGTTTGTCTTGCCTTATCCTCCAGTATGTCTCGCAGGTCAGGCGCATTTTCCCATGCCTTAGTTGAGCGGCGTCGGGGCATGGCTTGGTTAGAGGGCCGAGAGGCCTCTCTGTCGCGGCCGTGAGGTGGCCGGTCTGCTATGCCATGCGCTCGTGATGTAGGTGCTTCCTCCTCTGATTGGGGTAGCGGCCTGCACTTCGGGTAACTCTTGGAGGGGCGTTCGAGTTCATACTATTCGACCGCAAGGACTTCAGTCCATCTGTCAGCTAGCAAATCTTGGGCAGCTCTAAGCTATTGCTGCTTTTTCTTGAGGCTGCTTGCCGTGGCTAAAAGCCTGCGTTTAAAACGCTCTTGTTCGGCAGGGCCTGATGGTATGACGAATTCGTCGTCATCGAGGCTTGCCTCGTCTTCGGAGGGAGGCGTATAGTTATCATCCTCGACCTCTCGGTCTGCTGCTCTCTCCTGAGGGCTGGCTTCTCCATCTTCCTGTGCCGAATCTTGCTGAGGTGGGTGTTCTTTGGCGCTATCCGGGGTAGTATTATCTCCCGTGCCGGAATCACCGTTTTTGCTTTGGCGGGATTTAGAGCGGCGCCGCTGATGCCGGCGCTTTGGCTGTTTCTTTGGGGCGTCATCCCCCACTATTCCATCGCCATCTCCATCTTTTGGAGTATCCACCATATATATGTCATATGACGAGGTGGCCTTCCAGCGCCCTACAGGTGCTGGTTCCAGTTCGTCTCCTACATCGTCGTCCATGCCGTCGATGTCTTCGGAGCCGAAGTCAAGCATGTCGGTTAGATCGTCGACGGTGGCTACAAAGTGGGTGGTGGGTGGGCTTTGAATTTCCTCATCATTCGTATCCCACCCTCGCTGACCGTAGTCCGGCCAGGGCTCTCCTGATAAAGAGAGAGACTTAAGATAATTCAGGATGTCGCCAAAAGGCAAATGCTGAAAGATGTCTGCGGCGGTGAACTCCATTATCGGTGCCCAATCAGATTCGATTGGCAGGGGCACGGGGGGTTCAGAGTCCGGGAAGGAGTCCGGATCCTCGGAGTCACGGGTCGTGCAGAGTGCGGGGCTGGAGTTCGGCTCGATCGCCTCTGAGATCGCAGCCCCTGAGGCAGCGTCCAACCGCTGATCCTCGATCGGCGCAGTAGGCTCCGAATCGATGGTCGGAACCGGTGCGTGTGCGGCCTCCAAACGCTGTTCGGCGGCAGAGCTAAATCATGCCCATCGAGACAGTGCGGCGTGCTTGGCTGTGGCTCAAATCCGTCGAAGATCAAGTCCCCGCGGATGTCGGCGGTGTAGTTTAGGCTTCCAAACCTGACCTGATGGCCAGGGGCGTAGCTTTCGATCTGCTCAAGGTGGCCGAGCGAATTGGCCCGCAGAGCGAAGCCGCCGAAGACGAAGATCTGTCCGGGGAGAAAAGTCTCACCCTGGACCGCATCGTTGTTGATGATCGAAGGAGCCATCGGGCCTGAAGGCGACGACACAGAGGAACTCTCAATGAAAGCACCAATGTCGGTGTCAAAACTGGCGGATCTCGGGTAGGGGGTCCCGAACTGTGCGTCAAGGCCGGATGGTAACAGGAGACAAGGGACACGATGTTTTTACCCAGGTTCGGGCCCTCTCGATGGAGGTAATACCCTACTCCTGCTTGATTAATATTGATGATATGGGTAGTACAAGAGTAGATCTACCACGAGATCAAGAGGCTAAACCCTAGAAGCTAGCCTATGGTATTATTGTTGTATATGGAGTTGATTCTGTCCTACGGACTACAACCCTCCGGTTTATATAGACACCGGATAGGGTTAGGGTTACATAGAGTCGGTTACAATGGTAGGAGATCTTGAATATCCGCATCGCCAAGATTGCCTTCCACGCCAAGGAAAGTCCCATCCGGACACGGGACGAAGTCTTCAATCTTGTATCTTCATAGTCTAGGAGTCCGGCTGAAGGTATAGTCCGGCTACCCGAACACCCCCTAATCCAGGACTCCCTCAGTAAGGTTCCTCTTTTTTTATATTTCCTGTTTTCTATTATTCTGCAACTTTGTGGCTTTATTAAAAATACTTAGACACTTCCAAAAATCACCAAACTGCTCATGCTCACTGTATGGAATAAACCCAACATGAAACATTTCAGTTTGGGATTATTTTGACATTATTTCTTATATAACAGAAATAATTCCAACCCAAATATATTGTTGATTTAAATCAAAGGCCCAAATAAATTATTTCTGTGACTCCCAAAATATTGGTTTGAATTTCACCTCA
The DNA here is from genome assembly GCF_003073215.2 of Triticum urartu. NCBI lineage: Eukaryota > Viridiplantae > Streptophyta > Magnoliopsida > Poales > Poaceae > Triticum > Triticum urartu. The sequence goes on from NC_053025.1 coordinate 607,649,974, forward strand.
TGCTAATATTTTCATAGAATAACAGGAACATTTTCTTGGACTCATTTGATGAGATTTAAATGTTGGTTATTTTTAGAGGTTTTCTGAGGCTTGGAAAATTCCTCAATTCAAATTTCAATTGAATTTAAACATGATGCAGCAACCAAACTAGTCCAAGGCCAGGGTAAAGCTAGGGCTGTGACAACTCACCCCCACTAAACAAGAATCTCGTCCCGAGATTCAAGACGTGAGGTAAGAAGACAGGGGGCACAAGACCAACACAAACTTCACGATCCAAGTTGCACCTCATAAGGTTGTTGATTCATAGCATACATTGATCTTGACATCCTCACTTTTGAGATCTTCATCTACGAGATGATGACGGAAAGAAACTCTACTAGGATTGATCTTCTCAAAGATCGAGTTATACAATATCAGCTCGCAGAATGAGATGTTGAAACATCTCGAGTTGAGACACAAAACACATCGAGAGGGATGGAAGAACAATGACAGGGTTTAATTTGGTGGGTGGAAACAATTGTCATGATCCCGTAACGGGGCACCTTGGGAAAGGTGACTCATTGGACCGTTCCCTTAAGTGGCAAAAGAATTACTTTTGATCCATAGATCATTAAAACTCTTCATACCAGCTTAAGGCAAATTACAATTGATTGTTTGAAAGAGCTCGAAGAAATGGCATACTCGGACTAGAATGAATGATGTGGACTACCCTGTTGAAGACAACACAATGGATGATTTGCTTATCATTGGAGACGGATGGGACCCATGGTAAGTCCACTTTTGAAGATGATCCTGGACAACTGCTACTGAGGTGTAAGCTGGGAACAAAATACAAATGCTGGGAATGATTCTGGTAACTGGGGAAAAACTCAACAGTCGAGAGTGTTTCCAACGTTTCAATGGTTATAGAATCATCGAAGAAACTGAGAGCACAAGGATCCCTAAGGAACAACTTCTAGAATAAGTCGCATAAAATCCTCATGGAAAGATGGTCAAAGATACTACAATGATAGATCTTCCGGCTAGGTGTGTCAGCCAGAACATCAACCCTGTCGGGACCTACATCATAGATCCTGGAAAAGTTCCAACCATCATATCTGCCTGAGATTTAGATATGGTTGGTAATAGGATATTTCAGATAGCATGTCTGGAAAAGAAAGTTTGCAACACAAACCGACAATATGACGTTGCGAGATTCTCAAAAAAATGAACTATGATAGTAAGCTCCAAAACATGAGCTGGTTTTGCTACAAACCTGTGAACACGCTGTCCCAGACAAGCATGACCACATAGTAGTCTTATAATAAAACACTACCGAGTCCAGATGGGGAACCATCATCGATGATATCGAAGTCCTTGCGTAAGTCTAGCTCTTAAGAAGAAACTTCTTCTCCTTGAACAAATCTATCAGTGGCTTGGTGTGCCAGGGATTCATATAGAATGAAGGTTGCAAGTCTCCAGACCACAGAATACTTCGCACGTATGCATGACTGACTTGGGATGATTCTAGAGAAAGCGAAACAAACCTTCCCAAATTCATAGCGGCAACTTGCTTCAAATGCACGTGAACTAGAGGAAGTCACTTCTTATACCAAACATATGCTTCATGAGCTAGCATGAAGAAATGCTTTCAAAGTTTCCAACACTAGCTTAATGTTCAACATGAATCATGGATAAGATGAAAATATTGTCGATGGGCTCGACAACTGGTCATCCAGATTTCCGTGAAGACGGAATTCCATAATTATGTGAACAAGGTGATAGCATTGGTCAGACCCAAAAGATATAACGGTGTATGCTCGAGGAAACAACCACGAGTAAGACAACATTATGAACATTGTTAGTTCTCATTTGACTTGACGATAGCCCACAGTCAAATCAAGGTTTGGACAAGACGATAGATTCAACAACCGATCCCGAGGAACAATCGATGAGAATATCATCTTTCTTCAACACACACACACACAAGGATATCCCTTTGGAATGAACTAAGCCGGACAAGCTTTCATTTTCCAACTCTCCAAGTTGATGTTCAGCTTAACCAACTAGCTCAGGGTATCCAACACAGATTCTTGGAGAAGGGGTGGTTTACAAGAAACCAACTTGATCACGAGATCAACATTAACAGACAGGGGGCAACCTGGTGATACTTCCGAGGAAATATTCAGAAAATCACGAACCACCGATATGTTTCTAAGCTCGGGAACAATCTTGCTTTTCAGAGCAAGACGATATGATCAAGAGAGCGAGGGACTGACACAATCCTAACTCATTGATCGAAGAGTGCACCAGGAAAAATGGACTAGGTAGCACGATCAATCTTAGGATGATGATTCAATAACCAACACGCTAAGAAAGAAATTATTGTCCATTAGCTACCTAGCAACTAGTTGCTAGGAGTATTGATTTCACACATCATGGTTCACTTGCCGGCATTCCGGTTGCGACAACACGGGACCGAGGAATGAAAAATGATGGTAAGGAGTATCACTGCGTTAAGAATCCATGAGAGAGGGTGCAATTCTCATGACAATCATGACATAAAGGGGGTAATACTCCAGGGTAGAATAGAGCAAAAGCTGGATTAGCATTTGATCTGCAGAACACAACTACTTTGACCCAATCCTGGATATGGATGAGGTACTGGAGTTGGTTTCTCCTAATCATTCTGAAATAGAATGGCTTAACGGACCACGAGAATAATAAACATCGATAACACGGATGCACAATTACTCCTGACTATCAATTGATAGACGATGGTCGGATTATAAATGAAGAGGGACAACTCAAGAGGACATATATGTTTCGGAGTTGTGGATGCATAGATTAATATGTCGAACCAAGTTCAACAGGTTTCTTCCAGATAACCCATGCAGAAAGGTAGAACTGGCAGAATCACAATTATGAATGGAGAACTCCTCAAGAGTACTCTGATTGTGATATTTTGGTTCAAAGAACTTTTGCCTTAATGGTTCATGGTATTTGGAAGAAAGATATACCACAGACCTCGAGGACTATCGCAAGGGTTACTAATATCCTAAAGGAACTAGCAACACTATCAACAAGAGGTAAGTAGAGTGAAAATTGGGCTCAAAAACCCAGAAATAGAATGCCTACTACTAAATCGCATCACTGGATGCTTCCGAGAATAATGGCCAGAATCACACACTGGGGATACAAAACATGGCTAGATCACTAGGTGACTCCCTAAAACACCTAGGGTCATAATAATAGTTCCAACATATATGTCGAGGCAACAGAGTACCTCAACTCACCGATTAGTGTGATTAATCTGGCCCAAATGGACATCAGGAACAGGAGGAAGGGGTTTGCAATTGCATCAGACTATTTGGAGACTTGGGATGACTCGGACAGCATAACGGCTGTAAATGCTCAAAATTATTTGAGACATCCTGCAAAAATGGTGGCATAACCACTCAACAACACAATATCAAGGTTCTGAGATCAACTGCCAACATACAGAAGTAGTAGGAACGGAACTGAGGCTGGAAACTATCAATTCTATAAGTCTATGGATTAGTAGCACGTCATCCTGATAGATAGATGAGAAGGCCTAATTCTTAATTCCTGTAGAGAAGAAGAGGTTGACTCAGATCAGAAGGGCATAGGGTAAAGGAGTAAAAAGAGCCTTACGTTCCCTCCCACAATCAATTCCCCTACATATAACTAAAGCATTTCTAGACACAACTTCGACCGGTTTGGCTTGGCAATCCTACAGGCAGTCAGGCTCTGATACCAACGCTGTCAGGACCCCGATTCCAAGTCACATCGATCTAGCCGGTAACACCTCATATCACTTTGCGGCCTCACACACGGTATTCCCACGGGTGTCGCCTTACCATGGCCCGGGACTGTTTGCGCCTTTTGGCTCACGTATATGATAGTGTCGCTAGCATCCATATGACAGAGAACCCAGGCCGACATGGCTAATCATGAACCCAAGGCGGCACTAACCTATGGGGACAGGCATACATGAATCACATCGAGCGTGTCGGTCAGTAGCGTGTGAATCTGGGCTGTAGCACTGGGCTAACAGGACTCCGGGAACCCGGGCTGTAGCAGGCTAGGCAGGACTCCGGATGTCACCGCGTGACATTTCCCCGAAGGGACAGACAAGGAACAAAGTGAAACACATGCCGGCCGGTCAAGTGTCCTGGGCAGTGGTGCTGGGCTAACAGGACTCCGGTGAACCGGGCTGTAGCGGACTACTATGGCTCATGGAAGCACTAGACTACATTTCCCCATAAGAGAGGCTGCCAATGATAAACAACTAGATTGTCAGATCCCACACATACCAAGCATTTCAATCATACACACAATATGCTCGATATGTGTAAATACAACATGGCATCACAACATAACTCTACAACTCAAGTATTTATTCATTAGGCTCCGAGGAGCGAGATATTACAAACATGGGTCTCATGACCCAACAATCATAGCATACAAATCAAAGCACATGCGGAAGCTTAACATGTCTGAGTACAGACATCTACAAATGAAAAAGGCTGAGAAGCCTGACTATCTACCAGATCCTGCCGAGGGCACAAGATCGTAGCTGAGGTATCAAGCTAAACGTCGAATTCCACGCGAAACTACTAGCAAGACTGAAGTCACTCTGCAAAACATAAATTAAGCAAACATGAGTACAAATGTACCCAGCAAGACTTACATCAAAACTATCTACATATGCATCAGTATCAATAAAGGGGGTGGTGGAGTTTAACTGCAGCAAGCCAGCTTTGACTCAGTGGCTAACCCGAACTACGATTGCAAGCAACTCTTTTGAGGTGGCGCACACGAGTCCACATATTCACCATTCAATACACCACTATGGATCCGCTCCCGTCTCCCTACGGGAAGGTCATCCATAGCACTCACACTTATCTTGCGAGTTTTAGAGTATCCACTTTCACTTGTCTATGAACTGTTATAGGCAACCTAGAAGTCTATTACCGCGGACACGGCTATTCGAATAGATGATGATAACCCTGCAGGGGTGTACTTCTTCACACACGCTCTCACCACTTACCGCCGTTTAGACGACATGTACTCGGCAACCTTCAAGCGGAAGCCCAATGAGGGTGTCGGCCACGGCCTACCTAAACACTCAAGTCTCTAGTCCAGGTTTATCGCCTATCCAGGTTCCATCCGCAGGGAGTCCGGCCGAGGTTTCCACATACGGCCCCGGACGATGTGTACAGGGTTCCAAGACACCAAACGAGCGCCCGGCATGCCCGGCCATGGTGTATCTACCGCATCATAGCCCACCCCTAGGGTCAGCGCTACGCACGGCCGCCAACACATATCCTATAAACACTAGAAACTAGTTGCAACTCCTGGACAGAGGACAAGAGTGATCAAGAAGCCGAGAGGGTCCATTTTTTCGGGCCCAATGCGTGGTAGTAACTGTTTCATGGATCACAAACACAGAACTCAGTTCCTAAGAACGGTTTCAATGTGACAACCCACCATGTACTCCTACATGGCCTCTCACCGCTACCTTTACCAAATCGTGTTCACACACTTAGCTCACACACTGTAGGACATGTTTACACACCTCCGGTTCATCCCCGATGAACCAGACCTAACACGACTCTATGCAATAGCAGGCATGACAAACAAGCATGAATGAGTAGGCACATCAGGGCTCAAACAATTCCTACTCATGCTAGTGGGTTTTATCTATTTACTATAGCAATGACAGGTCATGCAGAGGAAAGGGGTTCAACTACCGCAACATGTAATAGTTGAATCGTTGTTGTCCTAATGCAGTAAAAGAGAGCAGGAGCGAGAGAGTGGTTTGTATCGGAATGAACAAGGGGGTTTTGCTTGCCTGGCACTTCTGAAGATAGTATAGTTCTTCATCGGTGTCATTGATCACATCGTCAGAACGTCGTCTACTGAAGGGGGACAAACACCGGCAAAAGAGAGGAACACAATCAATGCATATGCGAAAATATGATGCATGACCATGACATGGCAATATGCTGTGATTTGAGCTAATGCATCTAGTTATGATTTAAATGAAGTTGGATTGAATACAAGATTCAAATTCCAACTCCATATATGATTATTTAAATGCCCTTTATTTGTTTTGTCCAAAACAGAGGACAAACATTGTTCAAACATGCTTGAAAATGGTACGGATGGATTCCTTGAATTTTTCTGATAATTTTTCATATATAATTTATTTGATTTGGAGTTACGGTTGATTTACTATGAATTTTTGAAGTTTAGGCAATTTCTGGAATTTTCTGAATTATTTTTAATTTAGAAATGACTTATTGCGTCAGCACTGCGTCATGCCTGCATCAGCAAGTCAAAGCAGCGGTCTAGGTCAAACCTGACCAATGGGGTCCACTGGTCAGTGACACAATGCTGGCATGAGTCATTGACGTGTGGGGCCGGTCAAAGGCCACGTCAGCAAGGTCAAAGCTGACGCGTGGGTCCCGCAGGGTTATGACTAATCTAAGCAAAAATAAAGCTGGGGTTAATTAGGGCGTGGGGCCCATTTGTCAGTGAGCAAGGGGGTTAATTAGGGCGTGATAAGCCCCTAATGACAGCGCCACGTCAGCCTCGCCGGAGCTCAGCCGGCGGCGACCGAAACCGATGACGGAGACGACGTGGGAAGCGCTACAGGGGACGGTTTCGGCCGCGGTCGGTCCCGTTGGAAAGCTGGCGCTCGGCCGCATCCAACGATGCAAGCGGGGTTGCCGGGAACGGCGTGTCGCGGCGACGGCGGCGGGCAGAAGCGGCGGCCGGAGTTGGGCTCGAGCGGGTCTGGGGCTCTAGTGCTCGAGTGAGCAATCGTAGTGGCTAGGCAGCCTCCTGGAGGTGCCAGGAGCGTGTCGATGCCCCTGGAGCGAGGAGGAGAGTCTTGGGAGCGCGGGCTCGCCGGCCATGGCGGACGGCGGCCTCGGGGGACCTCGGGGCTATGGCTAGAGGGCGGGAGCAAGCAAGGGGGTCAGAGGGGAAACGGTCAGTAGCTCACCGCGGTTCAGAAGAGCCGCTCGGGGAGGCAGGGACAACGGCGAATCGGACGGCAGCATCCGGCGGCCATGGACGGGGAAGAAAGGTCGCGGCATCGTCCTCGGGTCGTCCGGCCTTGCGTTGGTCGGCGGAGAGGTGCTTGGGGTTGGGGCGGAGCACGGGGGCACGGAAACGACTCCTGGGGAGCTCGGTGGCCATGCTAAACGGCGGTGGTGGTGACGACTGCGCTCGGGTTGCCGCGCGAGAGAAAGAGCAGAGGAGGGGAAAGAGGTCCAGGGAGAGAGGGGAGAGGACGAGGGGGTTGGGGGGGTGTGCGTGGCGGCGACCAGGCAGTCGAGGGGGGGGGCACGCAGGCAGGGAGGAGCCAGCGCGGCTCGCCGGCCATCGGGCACGCAGCTGCTTCTCCTCCTGGCAGGAGGAAGAAGACAGTGCTGCCCCTGGTGGCCGGGCTGGCTTTGGCCAGTAGGCCACTACAGTGGTGGGCTGCACGGTAAGGTTCCTCTCTTTTTATATATTTCCTGTTTTCTATTATTCTGCAACTTTGTGGCTTTATTAAAAATACTTAGACACTTCCAAAATTCACCAAACTGCTCATGCTGACTATATGGAATAAACCCAACATGAAACATTTCAGTTTGGGATTATTTGGACATTATTTATTATATAACAGAAATAATTCCAACCCAAATATATTATTGATTTAAATCAAAGGCCCAAATAAATTATTTCTGTGACTCCCAAAATATTGGTTTGAATTTCACCTCATGCCACTATTTTCACAGAATAACAGGAACATTTTCTGGGACTCATTTGATGAGATTTAAATGTTGGTTATTTTTAGAGGTTTTCTGAGGCTTGGAAAATTCCTCAATTCAAATTTCAATTGAATTTAAACATGATGCAGCAACCAAACTAGTCCAAGGCCAGGGTAAAGCTAGGGCTGTGACAACTGCATGAAACTATCCCTCTACATCATGTCATCTTGCTTAAGGCGTTACTCTGTTTTTAACTTAATACTCTAGATGCATGCTGGATAGCGGTCGATGAGTGGAGTAATAGTAGTAGATGCAGGCAGGAGTCGGTCTACTTGTCTCGGACGTGATGCCTATATACGTGATCATACCTAGATATTCTCATAACTATGCTCAATTCTATCAATTGCTCAATAGTAATTTGTTCAACCACCGTAGAATAGTTATGCTCTTGAGAGAAGCCACTAGTGAAACCTATGGCCCCCGGGTCTCTTTCTCATCATATCAATCTCCATCACTTTATTATTGCTTTGCTTTTACTTTTTACTTTGCATCTCTATATCAAAAATACCAAAAATATTATTTATCATCTCTATCAGATCTCACTTTCGTAAGTGACCGTGAAGGGATTGACAACCCCTAAGCGCGTTGGTTGCGTTGAGCTTTTGTTTTTGTGTAGGTACAAGGGACTCGTGCGTAGCCTCCTACTGGATTGATACCTTGGTTCTCAAAAACTGAGGGAAATACTTACGCTACTTTGCTGCATCATCCTCTCCTCTTCGGGGAAATCCAACGCAGTGCTCAAGAGGTAGCAAGAAGAATTTCTGGCGCCGTTGCCAGGGAGTCTGCGCAAAAGTCAACATACCAACTACCTATCACAATCCCTATCTCCCGCATTAAATTATTTGCCATTTGCCTCTCGTTTTCCTCTACCCCCAATTCACCCTTGCCGTTTTATTCGCCCTCTCTCTCTCTATCCTCCCTCTCTTTCTCTATTTGCCTCTTTTTGCCCATTTGCCTTTTTGTTTGCTTGTGTGTTAGTTTGCTTGTTTTTCGCGATGGCTCAAGATAATACTAAATTGTGTGACTTCACCAATACCAACAACAATGATTTCCTTAGCACTCCGATTGATACTCTTACCGATGCTGAATCTTGTGAAATTAATACTGCTTTGCTGAATCTTGTCATGAAAGATCCGTTCTCCGACTTTCCTAGTGAAGATGTCGCTACCCATCTTAATAGCTTCGTTGATTTGTGTGACATGCAAAAGAAGAAAGATGTCGATAATGATATTGTTAAATTGAAGCTATTTCCTTTTTCGCTTAGAGATCGTGCTAAAGCTTGGTTTTCATCTTTGCCTAAAAATAGTATTAATTCATGGAACAAGTGCAAAGATGTTTTTATCTCTAAGTATTTTCCTCCCGCTAAGATCATCTCTCCTGGAAACGATATTATGAATTTTAAGCAACTTGATCATGAACATGTTGCACAAGCTTGGGAGAGAATGAAATTAATGATACATAATTGCCCTACTCATGGTTTAAATTTGTGGATGATTATACAAATTTTTTATGCCGGATTGAATTTTGCTTCTAGAAATCTTTTAGATTCGGCCGCGGGAGGCACTTTTATGGAAATCACTTTAGGAGAAGCTACTAAACTCCTAGATAATATTATGGTTAATTATTCTCAATGGCATACTGAAAGATCTACTAAAAAGGTGCATGCGATAGAAGAAATTAATGTTTTGAGTGGAAAGATGGATGAACTTATGAAATTATTTGCTAATAAGAGTGTTTCTTCTGATCCTAATGATGTGCCCTTGTCTACTTTGATTGATAATAATAATGAATCTATGGATGTGAATTTTGTTGGTAGGAACAATTTTGGTAACAACGCGTATAGAGGAAATTTCAACCCTAGGCCTTATCCTAGTAATCCCTCTAATAATTATGGTAATTACTACAACAATTCTTATGGAAATTATAATAAGATGCCCTCTGATTTTGAATCTAATATTAAAGAATTTATTTCTTCGCAAAAGAATTTTAATGCTATGATTGAAGAAAAAATGCTTAAGATTGATGATTTGGCTAGGAACGTTGATAGAATTGCTCTTCATGTTGATTCTTTGAAACTTAGATCTATTCCACCTAAGCATGATATCAATGAGTCTCTCAAAGCCATGAGAATTTCCATTGACGAGTGCAAAGAAAGAACCGCTAGGATGCGTGCTAAGAAAGATGCCTTTATAAAAGCGTGTTGTTCTAGTTCCTACGAAAATAATGATGAAGATCTAAAAGTTATTGATGTGTCCCCTATTAAATCTTTGTTTTGCAATATGAATCTTGATAATGATGGGACTGAATATGATCCACCTTTACCTAGAAGGCGTTCTAAGAATTCGGAATTTGTTGATCTTGATGCTAAATTTGATAAAAGTGGGATTGAAGAAATTAAAACCCTAGATGTTGCTAAACCACTATTATGGATTTCAAGGAATTTAACTATGAAAATTTCTCTTTGATTGATTGTATTTCCTTGTTGCAATCCGTGCTAAATTCTCCTCACGCTTATAGTCAAAATAAAGCGTTTACTAAACATATCGTTGATGCCTTGATGCAATCTTATGAAGAAAAACTTGAATTGGGAGTTTCTATCCCTAGAAAACTTTATGATGAGTGGGAACCAACTATTAAAATTAAAATTAAAGGTCATGAGTTTTATGCTTTGTGTGATTTTGGTGCTAGTGTCTCTACTATTCCCAAAACTTTGTGTGATTTGCTAGATTTCCGTGATTTTGATGATTGCTCTCTAAACTTGCATATTGAGGATTCCACTATTAAGAAACCTATGGGAAGAATTAATGATGTTCTTATTGTTGCAAATAAGAATTATGTGCCCGTAGATTTTATCGTTCTTGATATAGATTGCAATCCTTCTTGCCCTATTATTCTTGGTAGACCTTTCCTTAGAACGGTTGGTGCAATTATTGATATGAAGGAAGGGAATATTAGATTCCAATTTCTATTAAAAAGGGCATGGAACACTTCCCTAGAAAGAAAATAAAATTACCATATGAATCTATCATGAGAGCCACTTATGGATTGCCTACCAAAGATGGAAATACCTAGATCTATTCTTGCTTGTTATGCCTAGCTAGGGGCGTTAAACGATAGCGCTTGTTGCGAGGCAACCCAATTTTATTTTTATTCCTTGCTTTTTGCTCCTGTTTACTAATAAATAAATTATTTAGCCTCTGTTTTCATTGTGTTTTTTGTGTTTAATTAGTGTTTGTGCCAAGTAGAACCGTTGGGAAGACTTGGGGAAAGTCTTGTTGAACTTGCTGTAAAAAAACAGAAACTTTAGCGCTCATGAGAACTGCTGTAATTTTTATTTGGAGAGTGATATTATTTAATTATTTTTGCAGATGATTAATATATAAATTCCTCACGTCCAGCAGTTTATTTTAGAATTTTTAGGGTGCCAGATCTTGCGCTAGCTACAGATTACTACAGACTATTCTGTTTTTGACAGATTCTGTTTTTCGTGTGTTGTTTGCTTATTTTGATGAATCTATGGCTTGTAAAATAGTTTATGAACCATAGAGAAGTTGGAATACAGTAGTTATAACACCCATATAAATAAAAAATGAATTCATTACAGTACCTTGAAGTGGTATTTTGTTTTCTTTCGCTAACGGAGCTCATGAGATTTTCTACTTTAAGTTTTGTGTTGTGAAGTTTTTAAGTTTTGGGTAAAGATTTGATGGATTATGGAACAAGGAGTGGCAAGAGCCTAAGCTTGGGTATGCCCATGGCACCCCCAAGATAATCTAAGGACACCTAAAATCCAAAGCTTGGGGATGCCCCGGAAGGCATCCCCTCTTTCGTCTACTTCTATCGGTAACTTTACTTGGAGCTATATTTTTATTCCCCACATGATATGTGTTCTGCTTGGAGCGTCTTTTATGATCTGAGTCTTTGCTTATTAGTTTACCACAATCATCCTTGCTGTACACACCTTTCGAGAGAGCCATACATAATTTGGAATTTGATAGAATACTCTATGTGCTTCACTTATATCTTTTGAGTTATATAATTTTGCTCTAGTGCTTCACTTATATCTTTTAGAGCACGGTGGTGGATTAGTTTCATAGAAACTATTGATCTCTCATTATTCACTTAGATTATTTTGAGAATCTTAATAGAATGGTAATTTGCTTAATAATAATATGATTGGTATTCAAGATTTGTAAAACTTTCTTTTGAGTGAGTTGAATACTAACAAAAAATTGATGCTTGATAATTGTTTTGAGATATGAGGATGGTGATATTAGAGTCATGCTAGTTGAGTAGTTGTGAATTTGAGAAAAGCTTGTGTTAAAGTTTGTGATTCCCGTAGCATGCACGTATGGTGAACCGTTATGTGATGAAGTCGGAGCATGATTTATTTATTGATTGTCTTCCTTATGAGTGGCGGTCGGGGACGAGCGATGGTCTTTTCCTACCAATCTATCCCCCTAGGAGCATGCGCGTAATACTTTGCTTTGATAACTTCTAGATTTTTGCAATAAGTATGTGAGTTCTTTATGACTAATGTTGAGTCCATGGATTATACGCACTTCCTTCCTTCCACCATTGCTAGCCTCTCTAATACCGCGCACTTTTCGCCGGTATCATACACCCACCAAATACCTTCCTCAAAACAGCCACCATACCTACCTATCATGGCATTTCCATAGCCATTCTGATATATATTGCCATGCAACTTTCCACCGTTCCATTTATTATGACACACTCCATCATTGTCATATTGCTAGCATGATCATGTAGTTGACATCGTATTTGTGGCAAAGCCACCGTTCATAATTTTTTCATACATGTCACTCTTGATTCATTGCATATCCCGGTACACCGCCGGAGGCATTCATATAGAGTCATATTTTGTTCTAAGTATTGAGTTGTAATTGTTGAGTTGTAAGAAAAATAAAAAGTGTGATCATCATCATTTTTAGAGCATTGTCCCAAGTGAGGAAAGGATGATGGAGACTATGATTCCCCCACAAGTCGGGATGAGACTCCGGACGAAAAAAAAGAGGCCATAAAAAAAGAGAAGGCCAAAAAAAATGAGAGAAAAAGAGAGAAGGGACAATGTTACTATCCTTTTACCACACTTGTGCTTCAAAGTAGCACCATGAGCTTCATGATAGAGAGTCTCTCATTCTGTCACTTTCATATACTAGTGGGAATTTTTCATTATGGAACTTGGCTTGTATAATCCAATGATGGGCTTCCTCAAAATGCCCTAGGTCTTCGTGAGCAAGCGAGTTGGATGCACACCCACTTAGTTTCTTTTGTTGAGCTTTCATATACTTATAGCTCTAATGCATCCGTTGCATTGCAATCCCTACTCACTCACGTTGATATCTATTGATGGGAATCTCCATATCTCATTGATACGCCTAGTTAATGTGAGACTATCTTCTCCCTTTTTGTCTTCTCCACAACCATCATTCTATGCCACATATAGTGCTATATCCATGGCTCACGCTCATGTATTGCATGAAGATCGATTTTTTTTTGAAAATGTCAAAAGTATGGAACAATTGCTTGGCTTGTCATCGGGGTTGTGCATGATTTAAATAGTTTGTGTGGTGAAGATAGAGCATAGCCAGACTATATGATTTTGTAGGGATAGCTTTCTTTGGCCATGTTATTTTGAGAAGACATAATTGCTTTATTAGTATGCTTGAAGTATTATTATTTTTATGTCAGCATGAACTTTTGTCTTGAATCTTTTGAATCTAAATATTCATACCACAATTAAGAAGATTTACATTGAAATTATGCCAAGTAGCACTCCGCATCAAAAATTCTGTTTTTATCATTTACCTACTCGAGGACGAGCAGGAATTAAGCTTGGGGATGCTTGATATGTCTCCAACGTATCTATAATTTTTGATTGCTCCATGCTATATTATCTACTGTTTTGGACTATATTGGGCTTTATTTTCCACTTTTATATTATTTTTGGGACTAACCTATTAACCGGAGGCCCAGCCCAGAATTGCTGTTTTTTGCCTGTTTTAGGGTTTCGAAGAAAAGGAATATCAAACGGAGTCCAAACGGAATGAAACCTTCGGAAACGTGATTTTCTCATCAGATAAGATCCAGGAGACTTGAACCCTCCGTCAAGAAAGCCACGAGGCGGCCACGAGGGTGGAGGGCGCGCCCCTCTGCCTCGTGGGCCCCTCGAAGCTCCACCGACGTACTTCTTCCACCTATATATATCCACGTACCCCCAAACGATCATATACGGATCCAAAAACCTAATTCCACCACCGCAACTTTCTGTATGCACGAGATCCCATCTTGGGGCCTGTTCCGGAGGTCCGTTAAAGGGGGCATCGATCACGGAGGGCTTCTACATCATCATCCAAGCCCCTCCTATGAAGTGTGAGTAGTTTACTTCAGAACTACGGGTCCATAGTTAGTAGCTAGATGGCTTCTTCTCTCTTTTTGGATCTCAATACAATGTTCTCCCCCTCTCTCATGGAGATCTATTCGATGTAATCTTCTTTTTGCGGTGCGTTTGTTGAGACCGATGAATTGTGGGTTTATGAGCAAGTCTATATATGAATAATATTTGAATCTTCTCTGAATTCCTTTATGTATGATTGGTTATCTTTGCAAGTCTCTTCGAATTTTCAGTTTGGTTTGGCCTACTAGATTGGTTGTTCTTGCCATGGGAGAAGTGCTTAGCTTTGGGTTCGATCTTGCGGTGTCCTTTCCCAGTGACAGAAGGGGCAGCAAGGCACGTATTGTATCGTTGCCATCGAGGATAACAAGATGGGGTTTTTATCATATTGCATGAAACTATCCCTCTACATCATGTCATCTTGCTTAAGGCATTACTTTGTTTTTAACTTAATACTCTAGATGCATGCTGGATAGCGGTCGATGAGTGTAGTAATAGTAGTAGATGCAGGCAGGAGTCGGTCTACTTGTCTCGGACGTGATGTCTATATACGTGATCTGATGTCTACTACACAACCTTCTTCTTGTAGACGTTGTTGGGCCTCCAAGTGCAGAGGTTTGTTGGACAGTAGCAAATTTCCCTCAAGTGGATGACCTAAGGTTTATCAATCCGTAGGAGGCGTAGGATGAAGATGGTCACTCTCAAGAAACCCTGCAACCAAATAAGAAAGAGTCTCTTGTGTACCCAATACACCCAATACAATGTTAAATTGTATAGGTGCACTAGTTCGGCGAAGAGATGGTGATACAAGTGGTATATGGATAGTAGATAATAGTTTTTGTAATCTGAAAATATAAAAACAGCAAGGTAACTCAGGATAAAAGTGAGCGTAAACGGTATTGAAATGTGTGGAAACAAGGACTAAGGTTCATACTTTCACTAGTGCAAGTCCCCTCAACAATACTAACATAATTGGATCACATAACTATCCCTCAACATGCAACAAAGAGTCACTCCAAAGTCACTAATAGCGGAGAACGAACGAAGAGATTATGGTAGGGTACGAAACCACCTCAAAGTTATTCTTTCCAATCAATCCGTTGGGCTATTCCTATAGGTGTAACAAACAGCCCTAGAGTTCGTACTAGAATAACACCTTAAGACACAAATCAACCAAAACCCTAATGTCACCTAGATACTCCAATGCCACCTCAAGTATCCGTAGGTATGATTATACGATATGCGTCACACAATCTCAGATTCATCTATTCAACAAACACATAGAACCTCAAAGAGTGCCCAAAGTTCTACCAGAGAATCACGACGAAAACGTGTGCCAACCCCTATGCATAGGTTCATGGGTGGAACCCGCAAGTTGATCACCAAAACATACATCAAGTGAATCACGTGGTATCCCATTGTCACCACAGATACGCACGGCAAGACATACATCAAGTGTTCTCAAATCTTTGAAGACTCAATCCGATAAGATTACTTCAAAGGGGAAACTCAATCCATTACAAGAGAGTAGAGGGGGGAAGAAACATCATAGGATCCAACTATAATAGCAAAGCTCGCGATACATCAAGATCATGCCAAATCAAGAACACGAGAGAGAGAGAGAGATCAAACACATAGCTACTGGTACATACCCTCAACCCCGAGGGAGAACTACTCCCTCCTCGTCATGGAGAGCACTGGGATGATGAAGATGCCCACCGGAGAAGGATTGCCCCCTCCGGCAGGGTGCCGGAACGGGTCTAGATTGGCTTTCGGTGGCTACAGAGGCTTCTGGCGGCGGGACTCCCGATCTATTGTTCTCCTGGATGTTTTTAGGGTATATGGAGATATATATGCGGAAGAAGTACGTCCGGGGGGCACGAGGGGCCCACGAGGGTGGAGGGCGGGCCAGGGGGTGGGCGCCCCCTGCCTCGTGGCCTCCTCGTAAGTCCCCTGGCATGCACTCCAAGTCTTCTAGGCTTCTTTCCTTCCAAAAATGGGTTCCGTGAAGTTTCAGTTCAATTGGACTCCGTTTGATTTTCCTTTTCTTCGAAACCCTAAAACAGGATAAAAACAGAAACTGGCACTGGGCTCTAGGTTAATAGGTTAGTCCCAAAAATGATATAAAAGTGCATAATAAAGCCCATAAACATTTAAAACAGTAGATAATATAGCATGGAGCAATCAAAAATTATAGATATGTTGGAGACATATCAGCATCCTCAAGCTTAATTCCTGCTCGTCCTCGAGTAGGTAAATGATAAAAACAGAATTTTTGATGCGGAGTGCTACTTGGCATAATTTCAATGTGATTCTTCTTAATTGTGGCATGAATATTCATATCCGAAAGATTCAAGACAAAAGTTCATATTGACATAAAAATGATAATACTTCAAGCATACTAACTAAGCAATTATGTCTTCTCAAAATAACATGGCCAAAGAAAGTTCATCCCTACAAAATCATATAGTTTAGTCATGCTCCATTTTCGTCACACAAGAATGCTCTCATCATGCACAACTCCGATGAAAAGCCAAACAATTGTTTCATACTTTATAATCTCAAACTCATAAACCTACACGCAATACATGAGCGCGAGCCATGGATATAGCACTATGGGTGGAATAGAATATGATGATGGGGGTTATGTGGAAAAGACAAAAAGGAGAAAGTCTCACATCAACGAGGCTAATCAATGGGCTATGGAGATGCCCACCGAGTGATGTTAATGCAAGGAGTAGGGATTGCCATGCAACGGATGCACTAGAGCTATAAATGTATGAAAGCTCAACAAAAGAAACTAAGTGGGTGTGCATCCAAATTGCTTGCTCACGAAGACCTAGGGCACTTGAGGAGGCCCATCGTAGGAATATACAAGCCAAGTTCTATAATGAAAAATTCCCACTAGTATATGAAAGTGACAAAACAAGAGACTCTCTACTATGAAGATCATGGTGCTACTTTGAAGCACAAGTGTGGTAAAAGGATAGTAACATTGTCTCTTCTCTCTTTTTCTCTCATTTTTTTGGGCCTTCTCTTTTTTATGAACTTTCTCTTTATTTGGGGCCTTCTCTCTTTTTTATGGCCTTTATCTTTTTTATGTATTCCTCACTTGGGACAATGCTCTAATAATGATGATCATCACACTTCTATTTATTTACAACTCAATGATTACAACTCGATACTAGAACAAAGAGGACTCTATATGAATGCCTCCGGCGGTGTACCGGGATATGCAATGAACCAAGAGTGACATGTATGAAAGAATTATGAACGGTGGCTTTGCCACAAATACTATGTCAACTACATGATCATGCTAAGCAATATGACAATGATGAATGTGTCATGATGAACGGAATGATGGAAAGTTGCATGGCAATATATCTCGGAATGGCTATGGAAATGCCATAATAGGTAGGTATGGTGGCTGTTTTGAGGAAGATATAAGGAGGTTTATGTGTGAAAGAGCGTATCATATCACGGGGTTTGGATGCACCGGCGAAGTTTGCGCCAACTCTCAATGTGAGAAAGGGCAATGCATGGTACCGAAGAGGCTAGCAAGGATGGAAGGGTGAGAGTGCGTATAATCCATGGACTCAACATTAGTCATAAAGAACTCACATACTTATTGCAAAAATCTACAAGTCATCAAAAACCTCGGCACTACGCGCATGCTCCTAGGGGGATAGATTGGTAGGAAAAGACCATCGCTCGTCCCCGATGGCCACTCATAAGGAGGACAATCAAATAACACCTCATGTTTCAAATTTGTTACATAACGTTTACGATACGTGCATGCTACGGGACTTGCAAAATTTAACACAAGCATTTCTCAATTTCACAACTACTCAACTAGCACGACTTTGACATTATTACATCCATATCTCAAAACAATCATCAAGCATCAATCTTCTCTTAGTATTCAATACTCTATATGAAAGTTTTTACTATTCTTGAATACCTAGCATATTAGGATTTTAAGCAAATTACCAAGCTATTTAAGACTCTCAAAATAATCTAAGTGAAGCATGAGAGTTCATCTATTTCTTCAAAATAAAACTACCACCATGCTCTAAAAGATATAAGTGAAGCACTAGAGCAAATGAAAAACTACTCCGAAAGATATAAGTGAAGATCAATGAGTAGTTGAATAATTATGCAACTATGTGAAGACTCTATAATATTTAAGAATTACAGATCTTGATACTTTATTCAAACAGCAAGAAAATCAAAATAAAATGACATTCTAAGAATAGCAAACATCATGTGAAGAAGCAAAAACTTAGGATCAACCGAAACTAACCGATAATTGTTGAAGAAGAAAGGTGGGATGCCAACCGGGGCATCCCCAAGATTAGATGCTTGAGACTTCTTGAAATATTATCTTGGGGTGCCTTGGTCATCCCCAAGCTTGAGCTTTTGTGTCTCCTTAATTCCTCTCATATCAAGGTCTCCCTAAATCTCAAAAGCTTGATCCACACAAAACTCAACAAGGACTCGTGAGATAAGTTAGTATAAACCATTGCCAAAACCTTATCATAATCTACTGTAGCAAATCCCTAAAATTATTATTCAACATTGCATACTAAATGCCTCTGCATATTTAATAGTCCTATCCTCAAATAGAATCATTAAAGAAGCAAACATATGCAAACAATGCAAACATAACAGCAATCAGCCTAAACAGGACAGTCTGTAAAGAATGCAACAACATCCATACTTCCCTAGCGCCAAAAATTATGAAAGAAAATTCCCACTGTAGTAAATTTATCATATCTTAATATGCAACAGGTTTCAACATTTTATCACATTCTGACTTTTCTAGGGAATTATTGCAACAGCGGTAAACTTTCTGTTTTAAAACAGCAACATGTGGACTTCTAAAATAGGCATAGTAAAGACTATCAATGCCACTTTTATTGAAATAAATGATGAAAACATTGTGCTAAATAAAAGCAAGAAAATCCTAACAAAATAAATTGACGTTCCAAGAAAAACACATATCATGTGGCAAATAAGAATATAGCTCTAAGTAAAGTTACCGATGAATGAAGACGAAAGAGGGGATGCCTTCCGAGGCATCCCCAAGCTTAGGCTCTTGGTTTTCCTTGAATATTACCTTGGGGGTGCCTTGGGAATCCCCAAGCTTAGGCTCTTACCACTCCTTGTTCCATAGTCCATCGAATCTTTACCCAAAACTTGAAAATTTCACAACACAAAACTTAACAGAAAACTCGTAAGCTCCGTTAGCGAAAGAAAACAAAACACTACTTCAAGGTACTGTAATGAACTCATTATTTATTTATATTGGTGTTAAACCTACTGTATTCCAACTTCTCTATGGTTTATAAACTCTTTTACTAGCCATAGATTCCTCGAAATAAGCAAACAACACATGAAAAACAGAATCTGTCAAAAACAGAACAGTCTGTAGTAATCTGGATCAAACGTATACTTCTGTAACTCGTAAAATTCTCAAATAAATTGCTGGACCTCAGGAATTTATCTATTAATCATCTTCAAAAATAATTAACTAAATAGCACTCTCCAAATAAAAATGGCAGCAATTCTCGTGAGCGCTAAAGTTTCTGTTTTTTACAGCATGATCAACAAGACTTTCCCCAAGTCTTCCCAAAGGTTCTACTTGGCATAAACACTAATTAAAACAATAAAAACACATCTAAATAGAGGCTAGATGAATTATTTATTACTAAACAGGAGCAAAAATTAAGGAATAAAAATAAAATTGGGTTGCCTCCCAACAAGCGCTATCGTTTAACGCCCCTAGCTAGGCATGATGATTTCAATGATGCTCACATAAAAGATAAGAATTGTAACATAAAGAGAGCATCATTAAGAATATGACTAACACATTTAAGTCTAACCCACTTCCTATGCATAGGTATTTTGTGAACAAACAACTTATGGGAGCAATAATCAACTAGCATAGGAAGGTAAAACAAGCATAACTTCAAAACTTTAAGCACATAGAGAGGAAACTTGGTATTATTGCAATTCCTACAAGCATATATTCCTCCCTCATAATAATTTTGAGTAGCATCATGAATGAATTAAACAATATAAACAGCACCTAAAGCATTCTTTTCATGATCCACAAGCATAGAAAATTTACTACTCTCCACACAAGCAAAATTCTTCTCATGAATAATAGTGGGAGCAAACTCAACAAAATAACTATCATGTGATTGAAAATTAAGATCAAGATGACAAGTTTCATGGTTATCATTATTCTTTAAAGCATGTGTGTCATCACAATAAGCATCATAGATAGGAGGCATGCTTTCATCAAAGTAAATTTGCTCATCAAAGCTTGGGGGGCAAAAAATATCATCTTCATCAAACATAGCTTCCCCAAGCTTGTGGCTTTGCATATCATTAGCATCATGGATATGCAAGGAATTCATACTAACAACATTGCAATCATGCTCATCATTCAAATATTTAGTGCCAAACATTCTAATGCATTCTTCTTCTAGCACTTGAGCACAATTTTCCTTTCCATCATACTCACGAAAGATATTAAAAAGATGAAGCGTATGAGGCAAACTTAATTCCATTTTTTTGTAATTTTCTTTTATAGACTAAACTAGTGATAAAACAAGAAACTAAAAGACTCGATTGCAAGATCTAAAGATATACCTTCAAGCACTCACCTCCCCGGCAACGGTGCTAGAAAAGAGCTTGATGTCTAATACACAACCTTCTTCTTGTAGACGTTGTTGGGCCTCCAAGTGCAGAGGTTTGTAGGACAGTAGCAAATTTCCCTCAAGTGGATGACCTAAGGTTTATCAATCCTTAGGAGGCGTAGGATGAAGATGGTCTCTCTCAAGCAACCCTTCAACCAAATAACAAACAATCTCTTGTGTCCCCAACACACCCAATAAAATGGTAAATTGTATAGGTGCACTAGTTCGGCGAAGAGATGGTGATACAAGTGGTATGTGGATAGTAGATAATATTTTTTGTAATCTGAAAATATAAAAACAACAAGGTAACTAATGATAAAAGTGAGCGTAAATGGTATTGCAATGTGTGGAAACAAGGCCTAAGGTTCATACTTTCACTAGTGCAAGTCCCCTCAACAATACTAACATAATTGGATCACATAACTATCCCTCAACATGCAACAAAGAGTCACTCCAAAGTCACTAATAGCGGAGAACGAACGAAGATATTATGGTAGGGTACGAAACCACCTCAAAGTTATTCTTTCCAATCAATCCATTGGGCTATTCCTCTAGGTGTCACAAACAGCCCTAGAGTTCGTACTAGAATAACACCTTAACACACAAATCAACCAAAACCCTAATGTCACCTAGATACTCCAATGTCACCTCAAGTATCCGTGGGTATGATTATACGATATGCGTCACACAATCTCAGCTTCATCTATTCAACCAACACATAGAACCTCAAAGAGTGCCCCAAAGTTCTACCGGAGAATCACGACGAAAACGTGTGCCAACCCCTATGCATAGGTGCGTGGGTGGAACCCGCAAGTTGATCACCAAAACATACATCAAGTGAATCACGTGGTATCGCATAGTCACCACAGATACGCACGGCAAGACATACATCAAGTGTTCTCAAATCTTTAAAGACTCAATCCGATAAGATTACTTCAAAGGGGAAACTCAATCCATTACAAGAGAGTAGAGGGGGAAGAAACATCATAGGATCCAACTATAATAGCAAAGCTCGCGATACATCAAGATCGTGCCAAATCAAGAACACGAGAGAGAGAAAGATCAGACACATAGCTACTGGTACATAACCTCAGCCCCGAGGGCGAACTACTCCATCCTCGTCATCTAGAGCACCGGGAAGATGAAGCTGGCCACCGGAGAAGGATTGTCCCCTCCGGCAGGGTGCCAGAACGGGTCTAGATTGGGTTTCGGTGGCTACGGAGGCTTCTGGCGGCGGAACTCCCGATCTATTGTGCTCCCGGAGTTTTAGGGTATATGGAGATATATATGCGGAAGAAGTACGTCAGGGGGGCCATGAGGGGCCCACAAGGGTGGAGGGTGCGCCCAGGGGGGTGGGCGTGCCCCCCTGCCTCGTGGCCTCCTCGTAAGTTCCTTGGCGTGCACTCCAAGTCATCTGGGCTTCTTTCCTTCCAAAAATGAGTTCCGTGAAGTTTCAAGTCAATTGGACTTCGTTTGATTTTCCTTTTCTTCGAAACTCTAAAACAGGGTAAAAACAGAAACTGGCACTGGGCTCTGGGTTAATAGGTTAGTCCCAAAAATGATATAAAAGTGCATAATAAAGCCCATAAACATTCAAAACAGTAGATAATATAGCATGGTGCACTCAAAAATTGTAGATACTTTGGAGACGTATCATGATCATACCTAGATATTCTCATAACTATGCTCAATTCTGTCAAATGCTCAATAGTAATTTGTTCACCCACCGTAGAATACTTATGCTCTTGAGAGAAGCCACTAGCGAAACCTATGGCCCCCGGGTCTCTTTCTCATCATATCAATCTCCATCACTTTATTATTGCTTTGCTTTTACTTTGCTTTTACTTTTTACTTTGCATCTCTATATCAAAAATACCAAAAATATTATTTATCATCTCTATCATATCTCACTTTCGTAAGTGACCGTGAAGGGATTGACAACCCCTAAGCGCGTTGGAAGCGTTGAGCTATTGTTTTTCTGTAGGTACAAGGGACTCGCGCGTAGCCTCCTACTGGATTGATACCTTGGTTCTCAAAAACTGAGGGAAATACTTACGCTACTTTGCTGCATCATCCTCTCCTCTTCGGGGAAATCCAACGCAGTGCTCAAGAGGTAGCAGCCCCCTACTGATCCATGACATCAGTTGCGATGGGGTGCCCGAGCGAAAGGTGGGGGCGGCTACCCACTTGGCACTTCGGGGAGCTGTGATGTAAAACCACTCCCGCTGCCACAACCTGGACACCTCTGGGAAGGAACCCTCTGGCCAAGGAGCATCAGCAATTTTGCTTATTAAAGCACTTGTGCACTCTGCGTGCCACCCCTCGATCATCTTCGGCTTCACATCGAAGGTCTTGAGCCACAAGCCGAAGTGAGGGGTAATGCGGAGGAAGGCCTCACATACGACAATAAATGACGAGATGTGAAGAAGGGAATCCGGGGCCAGATCATGGAAATCCAGCCCATAATAGAACATAAGACCCCTAACGAAGGGATCCAAAGCGAGGCCTAGTCCTCAGAGGAAGTGGGAGATGCACACAACGCTCTCGGTGGGTTCGGGAGTAGGGATGACCTGCCCTCGGGCAGGCAGCCTATGCCAAATTTCGACGGTCAGATATCTGGCCTCTCTCAGCTTCTTGATGTCCTCCTCTGTGACAGAGGAAGGCATCCACCGACCTTGAAGGTTGGATCTGGACATAGTTGAAGGTCCGAAGCGCCTGACCTGAGCTTTGGGTGTTAGAACTCGAGGCGGGGGAAGGATTCGATTGAGCACGAGAAGGAAAAAAGAAAAAGCCTCGTCCTCTTTATAAAGAGGGTGAATATCAAGCGTCCTCCTCGTGGCCGTTTTGGACTTGCCTAAGATCTCGGAGTCATACCAACAGGCACGGTTGGGTTACCCATGTCCGTATTGATGAGAATTCTGTAATAAGGGGGACACGTTCTCTGCTTTGACAAGACGTGACAGAAAAACCGCCTCGTAATATGCGCAGCGCTGGTTGAGAAAAACGGTTCAGATAAGGACCGGGTCGTGACGTGATGTTGTGCTACCGAAACATGTCAACAGATTAGATTCATGGAAATATTATTCTCTCTACGGTGGGGGTGGAACTTGTTTTGCAGAACAGGACACTATCGTTGTGTTCAAAAATCTTCCATGAAGTATTTGGAGAAGAACCCGCCTTGCAATGCCGAATACCATACTGTGCGCCGGACTCGTCGTCATTGAAGCCTGGTTCAGGAGCTACTGAGGGAGTCCTGGATTAGGGGGTCTCCGGACAACCGGACTATATCCTTTGGCCGGACTGTTGGACTATGAAGATACAAGATTGAAGACTTCGTCCCGTGTCCGGATGGGACTCTCCTTGGCATGGAAGGCAAGCTGGGCAATACGGATATGTAAATCTCCTCCCTTGTAATCGACCTTGTGTAACCCTAGCCCCCTCTGGTGTCTATATTAACCGGAGGGTTTTGTCCGTAGGACAACAGACAATCATACCATAGGCTAGCTTCTAGGGTTTAGCCTTTCTGATCTCATGGTAGATCAACTCTTGTAATACTCATATCATCAAGAACAATCAAGCAGGACATAGGGTATTACGTCCATCGAGAGGGCCCAAACCTGGGTAAACATCGTGTCCCCTGCCTCCTGTTACCATCCGCCTTAGACGTACAGTTCGGGACCCCCTACCCGAGGTCCACCGGTTTTGACACCGATAGTTGGGTTGGCACGAATCGAGACTGGGATTTGCCACTGCGTGTGACGGAGAGGTATCTCTGGGCCCACTCGGTAATGCATCATCATAATGAGCTCAATGTGACTAAGGAATTAGCCACGGGATCATGTTTTACGGAATGAGTAAAGAGACTTGGCGGTAACGAGATTGAACAAGGTAGGTATGGGGATACGGTTGATTGAATCTCGGGCAAGTAACATACCGATTGACAAAGGGAATTGTATACGGGATTGATTGAATCCCCAACATCGTGGTTCATCCGATGAGATTATCGTGGAACATGTGGGAGCCAATATAGGTATCCAGATCCTGCTATTGATTATTGGCCGGAGAGGTATCTCGGTCATGTCTGCATGGTTCCCGAACCCGTAGGGTCTACACACTTAAGGTTCGGTGACGCTAGAGTTGTAATGGGAAATTGTATGTGGTTACCGAAAGTTGTTCGGAATCCCGGATGAGATCTCGGACGTCAGGAGGAGTTCCGGAATGGTCTGGAGGTGAAGAATTATATATGGGAAGTCCATTTTCAGTCACCGAAAAAGTTTCGGGGGTTATTGGTATTGTAAAGGGACCACCGAAAGGGTTCCGAGGGTCCACCGGATGGGGCCACCTGCCCCGCGGGACCAAGTGGGCTGAACATGGGTGGGAACCAGCCCCCTAGTGGGCTGGTGCGCCCCCAAGGGCCCAAGGCGCCTAGGTTTGGAAACCCTAGGGGGTAGGGGCGCCTCCCACCAACTTGCCCCCCCGTCTAGATGCATCTATGGGGCCCGGGCCCCTCTCCCCTTCACCCTATAAATAGAGGGGGGTGGGAGGGTAGCTGCACCCTTCCCCTGGTGCAGCCCTTCCCCCTCCAACACCTCATCCTCCTCCGTAGTGCTTGGCGAAGTCCTGCCGGAGAACAGCAAGCTCCACCACCACGCCTTCGTGTTGCCGAAGCTCTCCCTCAACTTCTCCTCTCCCCTTGCTGGATCAAGAAGGAGGAGACGTCACCAGGCTGTACGTGTGTTGACGCGGAGGTGCCATTCGTTCGGCACTTGGATCGGACCTTCCGCGATTGAATCACCGCGAGTACGACTCCATCAACCGCGTTCTTGTAACACTTCCGCTTAGCAATCTTCAACGGTATGAAGATGCTCTCCCTGTCTCTCGTTGTTAGCATCTCCTAGATTGATCTTGGTGACACGTAGGAATTTTTTTTCAATTATTACCACGTTCCCCAACAGTCCTTCCCTACTGGCGCCCCTCCTTACCATATTTGCCGAACAGAAAAGGAACCCCTTCCCCCCTCTTTCCTTCTCTCCCCAAGGGCTATGGCCTAGGAGGGGCGCACGCCAGCCCCTTGTGGGCTGGTGTGTCTGTTGGGGAACGTAGTAATTTCAAAAGAATTCCTATGCACACTCATGATCATGGTGATGCATAGCAATGAGAGGGTAGAGTGTGTCCACGTACCCTTGTAGACCAAAAGCAGAAGCGTTAGCACAACGTGGTTGATGTAGTCATACGTCTTCATGATCCGATCGATCCAAGTACCGAACGTACGGCACCTCCGAGTTTAGCACATGTTCAGCTCGATGTTGTCCCACAAACTCCGACCCAGCAGAGCTTCACGAGAGAGTTTCATCGGCATGATGGCGTGATGACGGTGATGATGATCCTACGGACGCAGGGCTTCACCTAAGCACCGCTACGATATGATCGAGGTGGATTATGATGGAGGGGGCCACCGCACACAGCTAAGAGATCAATGATCAATTGTTGTGTCTCCAAGGGGTGTCCCCTCCCTCTATATAAAGGAGTGGAGGAGGGGGAGGGCCGTCCCTCTCTATGGCGTGCCCTAGGGGAGTCCTACTCCCACCGGGAGTAGGATTCCCCCTTTCCTAGTAGAACTAGGAGCCCTTCCAAGTAGTAGGAGTAGGAGAGAAGGAAAGGGAAAGAGAAGAGAAGGAAGGAGGGGGCGCCACCCCTCCCCCTAGTCCAATTCGGACTAAGCATTGGGGGCGCGCAGCCTCTCCTCTCTCTTTCCCCTAAAGCCCAATAAGGCCCATATACTCCCCAACGAATTCCCGTAACTCTCCGGTACTCCAAAAAATACCTGAATCAATCGGAACATTTTCGATGTCCAAATATAGTCGTCCAATATATCGATCTTTATGTCTCGACCATTTCAAGACTCCTCGTCATGTCCCCGATCTCATCCGGGACTCCGAACTCCCCTCGGTACATCAAAACACATAAACTCATAATACAAATTGTCACCGAACATTAAGCGTGCGGACCCTACGGGTTCGAGAACTATGTAGACATGACCGAGACACGTCTCCGGTCAATAACCAATAGCAGAACCTGGATGCTCATATTGGCTCCTACATATTCTACGAAGATCTTTATCGGTCAAACTGCATAACAACATACCTTGTTCCCTTTGTCATCGGTATGTTACTTGCCCGAGATTCGATCGTCGCTATCTCAATACCTAGTTCAATCTCGTTACCAGCAAGTCTCTTTACTCGTTCCGTAATACATCATTCCGCAACTAACTCATTAGTTACAATGCTTGCAAGGCTTATAGTGATGTGTATTACCGAGTGGGCCCAGAGATACCTCTCCGATGATCGGAGTGACAAATCCTAATCTCGAAATACGCCAACTGAACAAGTACCTTTGAAGACACCTTTAGAGCACCTTTATAATCACCCAGTTGTGTTGTGATGTTCAGCAGCACACAAAGTGTTCATCTGGTAAACTGGAGTTGCATAATCTCATAGTCATAGGAACATGTATAAGTCATGAAGAAAGAAATAGCAACATACTAAACAATCAAGTGCGAAGCTAACGGAATGGGTCAAGTCAATCACATCATTCTCCTAATGATGTGATCCCGTTGATCAAATGACAACTCATGTCTATGGTTAGGAAACTTAACCATCATTGATTAACGAGCTAGTCAAGTAGAGGCATACTAGTGACACTATGTTTGTCTATGTATTCACACACATGTATTATGTTTCCAGTTAATACAATTTTAGCATGAATAATAAACATTTATCATGAAATAAGAAAATAAATAATAACTTTATTATTGCCTCTAGGGCATATTTCCTTCAGTCTCCCACTTGCACTAGAGTCAATAATCTAGTTCACATCGCCATGTGATTTAACACCAATAGTTCACATCACCATGTGATTGACACCCATAGTTCACATCGTCATTTGACCAACACCCAAAGGGTTTACTAGAGTCAATAATCTAGTTCACATCGCTACGTGATTAACACCCAAAGAGTACCATGTTTTGCTTGTGAGAGAAGTTTAGTCTATGGGTCTGCCACATTTAGATCCATATGTATTTTGCAAATTTCTATGTCAACAATGCTCTGCATGGAGCTACTGTAGCTAATTTCTCCCACTTTCAAAATGTATCCAGATTGAGACTTAGAGTCATCTGGATCAGTGTCAAAATTTGCATCGACGTAACTCTTTACGATGAACCTTTTGTCACCTCCATAATCGAGAAACTTATCCTTATTCCACTAAGGATAATTTTGACGTTGTCCAGTGATCTACTCCTAGATCACTATTGTACTCCCATGCTAAACTCAGTGTAGGGTATACAATAGATCTGGTACACAACATGGCATACTTTATAGAAACTATGGCTGAGGCATAGGGAATGACTTACATTCTCTTTCTATCTTTTTCCGTGGTCGGGCTTTGAGTCTTACTCAATTTCACACCTTGTAACACAGGTAAGAACTCTTTCTTTGACTGTTCCATTTTGAACTACTTCAAAATCTTGTCAAGGTATGTACTCATTGAAAAAACTTATCAAGCGTCTTGATCTATCTCTATAGATCTTGATGCTCAATATGTAAGTAGCTTCACCGAGGTCTTTATTTGAAAAACTCCTTTCAAATACTCCTTTATGCTTTCCAGAAAATTCTACATTATTTCTGATCAACAATATATCATTCACATATATTTATCAGAAATGCTGTAGTGCTCCCACTCACTTTCTTGTAAATAAAGGCTTCACCACAAGTCTGTATAAACTATATGCTTTGATCAACTCATCAAAGCATATATTCCAACTCTGAGATGCTTGCACCAGTCCATAGATGGATTGCTGGAGCTTGCACATTTTGTTAGTCATACGTCCAACATATCTATAATTTTTGATTGCTCCATGCTATATTATCTACTATTTTGGACATTATTGGGCTTTATTTTCCACTTTTATATTATTTTTGGGACTAATCTATTAACCGGAGGCCCAGCCTAGAATTGTTGGTTTTTTTTTCCTATTTTAGGGTTTCGAAGAAAAGGAATATCAAACGGAGTTCAAACGGAATGAAACCTTCGTGAACATGTTTTTCTCACCGAATATGATCCAGGAGACTTGGACCCCACGTCAAGAAACAAAGGAGGGAGCCACGAGGTAGGGGGCGCGCCTACCCCCCCCCCCCCCCCCCCCCCCCCCCCCCCCCCCCCCCCCCCCCCCCCCCCCCCCCCCCCCCCCCCCCCCCCCACAGGCGCACCCTCCACCCTCGTGGGCCCCCTGTTGCTCCCCCTCGGGTCCATAGTTATTAGCTAGATGGCTTCTTCTCTCTTTTTGGATCTCAATACAATGTTCTCCCCCTCTCTTGTGGAGAACTATTCGATATAATCTTCTTTTTGCGGTGTGTTTGTTGAGACCGATGAATTGTGGGTTTATGATCAAGTCTATCTATGAACAATATTTGAATCTTCTCTGACTTCTTTTATATATGATTGGTTATCTTTGCAAGTCTCTTCGAATTTTCAGTTTGGTTTGGCCTACTAGATTGATCTTTCTTGCAATGGGGAAGTGCTTAGCTTTGGGTTCAATCTTGCGGTGTCCTTTCCCAGTGGGGCAGCAAGGCACGTATTGTATTGTTGCCATCGAGGATAACAAGATGGGGTTTTTATCATATTGCATGAATTTATCCCTTTACATCATGTCATCTTGCTTAAGGCGTTACTCTGTTTTCATTAACTTAATACTCTACATGCATGCCGGATAGCGGTCGATGAGTGGAGTAATAGTAGTAGATGCAGGCTAGAGTCGGTCTACTTGTCTCGGACGTGATGCCTATATACATGATCATACCTAGATATTCTCATAACTATGCTCAATTCTGTCAATTGCTCAACAGTAATTCGTTCACCCACCGTAGAATACTTATGCTCTCGAGAGAAGCCACTAGTGAAACCTATGGCCCCCGGGTCTATCTTCATCATATTAATCTTCCAATACTTAGTTATTTCCTTTGCCTTTATTTTACTTTGCATCTTTATCATAAAAATACCAAAAATATTATCTTATCATATCTATCAGATCTCACTCTCGTAAGTGACCGTGAAGGGATTAACAACCCCTTATCACGTTGGTTGCGAGGAGTTATTTGCTTTGTGCAGGTACTAGGGGACGCGCATGCAACCTCCTACTGGATTGATACCTTGGTTCTCAAAAACTAAGGGAAATACTTACGCTACTTTGCTGCATCATCCTTTCCTCTTCGGGGAAATCCGACGCAGTGCCCAAGAGGTAGCAAGAAGAATTTCTGGCGCCGTTGCCGGGGAGGTTCATGCAAGTCAAGATTGACTTCCAACAACGAGCCACTTCTGGCATCTATGCAAAAGTCAACATACCAAGTACCCATCACAATCCTCATCTCCCGCATTGCATTATTTGCCATTTGCCTCTCGTTTTCCTCTCCCCCACTTCACCCTTGTCGTTTTATTCACCCTCTCTCTCTCTATCCTCCCTTTCTTTTTCCGTTTGCCTCTTTTTCGTTTGCTTATCATCATGGCGAGTCCTCTATCTTCTCCGTTGTCTCCCGAGAATGAAGTTCTAAATTTTAAGCAAAGGGAGGGAGAAAATCTAAAAGACGCTTGGTATAGAATTTGCAATGCTCAAAATAGATCTACCAGGAAGCAATCTACTTCCGTTCTTCGTCGCAATTTTTATGTAGGTGTTGCCCCTTGGTACAGATATGTCCTTGATACCATTATCGGAGGGAATTTCTTGGGTAGCCACACTTTTGATTCTTATAATGCTATGATAGATTTATTTGGCTCACCACCTCTTTTGGTTAATGGAACTGTATTAACTTTGGAGCATGTAATGCAAAGGCTCGAAATTATTGAAAATAAGGTTGCTACCGTAGAGTCAATTGAAAATTCGGATAAAAAGATCCACAACCGAATCTCTCAATATGGATCTAAAGTAGGAGTTACTTTGAAAAATATTAAAGAGAAGGAACCCATAGTTAATGAGAAAATAAATCATGATTCCACTAGAATCGATAAACTTGAGGGTATCATCACCAACTTGGGAACCACTTTTTCTTCCGTCAAGAATACTCCAAGTCCTCCTACTAAAATTGCCAAGCTTATGTATGTTCCTAAAAATAAGGGTGAATCCTCTAGTAAGGAAACTGCAGATCTAAAATCTATGAGTATTCATCCCAATCTTGTTGTTATCATTAAGGAACCATTTGTTACAAATGAATTTTTCAATCTTGTGCCTAAAAGCTTGATAATAACTAAAAAGAAAGAAATTCCTAATGATGGTAGATGCCTCATTGAAGAATTACCAACCAAAGATGGCAATACCTAGATCTATCCTTGCTTTTTATGCCTAGCTAGGGGCGTTAAACGATAGTGCTTCCTGGGAGACAACCCAATTTAATTTTTATTCCTTGCTTTTTTCTCCTGTTTAGTAATAAATAATTTATCTAGCCTCTGTTTTGGTTGTGTTTTTTGTCACAGCCCTAGCTTAGCTTTGCTTACTCTTGCATGATCATCATGGCATCATGTTTATTTTTTATGAAACTGAAATGGGGATGATCAAACCCCTAGCACCAAAGCAATGCAAATAGGCCAACCTTAAATATTTTGAATGAACCCAATATGCCCTTAAAAAATGTTCATCATTTTTGGTTCTGGCTAAAACCTCTGCCAAAATGGGTTCATAAATTTTGGAGCCATTTTGGATTTTTGAATTAAGACATAACTATTTGCATTTGGGCATTTAAAATACTATAAATACTTTTAAATGCCCAAATACTTTTGAAAGTAATTTTAGGCTGTTGGGAGTAATTCCAAAGGTGCCTATGATTATTTTCAGAATTTTCTAAAATGGTAAATACTTTTAAATGCCCAAATACTTTTGAAAGTAATTTTAGGCTGTTGGGAGTAATTCCAAAGGTGCCTATGATTATTTTCAGAATTTTCTAAAATGGATTAGTATTTCTACTAATTCAAAACAAACAACAGAGAATTAAATAAATGAAAACAGAAAAGAGAGAGAGAGATTACCTGCCGCTCACCTCCCTGGCCCAGCCGCCCAATGGCCTCCCTGTCGTTCTTCCTCCTGCCAGGAGGACGATGGCGTGTGCCCACCGCACGCACGTCGCATGCCGGCCACCTCCTGCTTCCTGGAGGGCTCCACCGAGCTGGATTAGGACGCAGGCGCCGTCCGGATCGAGCCCTCCTCCCCTCGCAGCTCTCCCCTCCCCTGGTCCTCTCCCCCATCTCCTCTCGAGGCAGAGTCGGCAGCCAACGATTCGGCCACATATCGCCATGATAGCCACCATTCTCCCCATCGCCCCTGAACCTGCCAGAGCTCGAACCATGCTCGACCAATACGCTATACAGGCACCGAGCAAAGCGAGCGGGAAGCCTACTTCAGTTCCAGGCGTACTTCTTCTTCAACACCGGCCACCGGAGTCATCGCCACTCATCGCCGCAAACCTACGCACTTCCCCAGGCCGACGGCAGCTCTTGACAAATCGCAAGTGCATACGAGCTATCTTACTAAGCCCCTACTATTCAAGTGCTCGATTACTGCGCGTAGCACGCCCCCTTCAGACGCCCGAGCGACTCTCCGGCGCCATAAGTCGCCTGTCATGTACAAGCCGTGCAAGACGCGAATACGAGACCCCATCGACATTCAGTGCCATCTCAAGGAGCCATACGCAAAATGCACTCCCCGCACCTCTGTGACAGGTGCCATCTTTCCCTACTCCGCCGAACTCCGGCGCCAGCGCAAGGCTCTGCTCGGCGGCTCCCGCCACCTGCGCCCTGCTGCAATGCCTTCTGCTCGATACGGCGCTGCAAGCTTCCTGGGTGCCCCGTGCGCAAACGGTGACCCGCACGAGAAACCCGAGCAACTCGGCGAAATCCCACCGCGTATTTGGTCGCCGCCGGCCAAGCTCCGGCGAGCTGACGTGGCGCTGGCTAATAGTCTAATGACTGCCCTAGAGCCACTGCCATGTGGGCCCAGTGCCTGTTTAGTTTAACTTAATGTTCTGTTTAGATTAGTTATTAACCCAGCTGGTCCCACACGTCAGTTTGACTTGCTGACGTGGCCTTTGACCGGCCCCACACGTCAGTGACTCATGCCAGCGGTGTGTCACTGACCAGTAGGCCCCACTGGTCAGGTTTGACCTGGCCAGCCACAGTTGACCTGATGACGTCACTCTTACGTCATGCTGACGCAGTAAACTTTCTGGATTTTAAATAAATCTAAATGATTTATTTATTTTCAGAAAATGCCTAAAACTTCTAAAAATCATAGAAAATAATCTATAACTCAGAATGAAATAATTTATATATGAAAAATTATCAGAAAAATTCAAGGAATCTGTTTATGGCATTTTCATGCATGTTTGAACAATGTTTGTCCTCTGTTTTGGACAAAACAAATAAATGGCATTTAACTAATCATATATGGAGTTTGAATTTGAATCTTGTATTCAAACCAACTTCATTTAATTGTGCTAGTTGCATTAGCTCAATCAACAGCATATTGCCATGTCATGTCATGCATCATATTGTGCATTGCATTGATTGTGTTTCTTCTCGGTTGTCCCCTCTGTATGACGTGGTTCGATGAGTTCGATGACACCGATGAAGAGCTATACATCTTCAGAAGTGCCAGGCAAGCAAAACCCCCTTGTTCATTCCGATACAATCCCACTCTCTCGCTCCTGCTCTCTTTTGCATTAGGACAACAACGATTCATCTGTTACTTGCTGCGGTAGTTGAACCCCTTTCCTCTGCATGACCTGTCATTGCCACAGTAAATAGATGAAACCCACTAGCATGAGTAGGAGTTGTTTGAGCCCTGATGTGCCTACTCATTCATGCTTGTTTGTCATGCCTGCTATTGCATAGAGTTGTGTCGGGTCTGATTCATCGGGAATGAATTGGAATGGTGATGAACATGTCCTACTGTGTGTGAGCTAAGTGTGTGAACACGATTTGGTAAAGGTAGCGGTGAGAGGCCATGTAGGAGTACATGGTGGGTTGTCTCATTGAAACCGTTCTAGGAACTGAGTTCTGTGTCTGTGATCCATGAACAGCTACTACCACTCATTGGGATCCTTAATTGACCCTCTCGGCTTCTTAATCACCCTAGTACTCTGTCCAGGAGTTGCAACTAGTTTCTGGTGTTTGTAGGATATGTGTTGGCGGCCGTGCGTAGCGCTGACCCCAGGGGTGGGCTATGTTGCGGTAGATACACCGTGGCCGGGCATGCCGGGCGCCGTTTGGTGTCTCGGAACCCTGTACACATCGTTCGGGGCCGTATGTGGAAACCTCGGCCGGACTCCCTGCGGATGGAACCTGGATAGGCGATAAACCTGGACTAGAGACTTAAGTGTTTAGGTAGGCCGTGGCCGACACCCTCGTTGGGCTTCCGCTTGAAGGTTGCCGAGTACATGTCGTGTAAACGAAAGTGGTGGGAGCGTGTGTGAAGAAGTACACCCCTGCAGGGTTATCATTATCTATTCGAATAGCCGGATTCCTCGGATATGGAAACTTGGACCCCTTGCATAGTTCATAGACAAGTGAAAGTGGATACTCTAAAATGCGCAAGATAAGTGTGAGTGCTATGGATGGCGTTTCTCGTAGGGAGACGGGAGCGGATCCATAGTGGTGTATTATGGTGAATATGTGGACTCATGTGCGCCACCTCAAAAGAGTTGCTTGCAGTCGTAGTTCAGGTTAGCCACTGAGTCAAAGCTGGCTTGCTGCAGTTAAACTCCACACCTTTGTTGATACCGATGGCATATGTAGTTAGTTCTGATGTAAGTCTTGCTGGGTACATTTGTACTCACGTTTGCTTTTATGTTTTGCAGAGAGACGTCAGTCTCGCTAGTAGTTCCGTGTGGACTTCGACGTTTAGTTGATACCTCAGCTACGATCTTGTGCCCTCGGCAGGATCTGGTAGATAGTCAGGCTTCTCAGCCTTTCATTTGTAGATGTCTGTACTCAGACATGTTAAGCTTCCGCATGTGCTTTGCTTGTATGCTCTGAATGTTGGGTCATGAGACCCATGTTTGTAATATCTCGCTCCTCGGAGCCTATTGAATAAATACTTTGAGTCGTAGAGTTTGTTGTGATGCCATGTTGTATTTACACATATCGAGCATATTGTGTGTATGATTGAAATGCTTGGTATGTGTGGGATCCGACAACCTAGTTGTTTATCCTTGGTAGCCTCTCTTATGGGGAAATGTAGTCTAGTGCTTCCATGAGCCATAGTAGTCCGCTACAGCCCGGTTCACCGGAGTCCTGCTAGCCCAGCACTACTGCTCAGGACACTTGACTGGCCGGCATGTGTTTCACTTCGTTCCTGTGTCTGTCCCTTCGGGGAAATGTCACGCGGTGACATCCGGAGTCCTGCCTAGCCTGCTACAGCCCGGGTTCCCCGGTCCTGTTAGCCCAGTGCTACAGCCCGGATTCACACGCTGCTGACCGACATGCTCGATGTGATTCATGTATCTGTTCCCTAGGTTAGTCCGTTTAACGAGTGCGATAGTGCGTGGGTTCTTGGTCCCATGGATGAGCGACATATCCATTAGGTGAGCAAAGCGCAACGTCCGGGCACGGTAAAGACACATCCGTAGGTACCGTGGTGAAGGCGCAGTGATGAGGCTGGTCGGTGGCTCGATTATTGATCTGGGTCCTGACGGTTAGGTATCGGAGCTGATGTACGAGTTTACCAGAAACCAGTCGGTGTGTCCGTATAAATGTTTGTTATGTAGGATTTGATGTGGAGGAACTAAGCTCTTTTTATCTGATATACCTTATGTCCTTCTGTCTGAAGTCAATCTTCTTTTCTCCTTGCTGTAAAAGACAGAAACTTTAGCGCTCACGAGAACCGCTGCCATTTTTATTTGGAAAGTGTTGTTTAGTTAATTCTTTTTGTAGATGATTAATAGATAAATCCTCATGTCCAGAACTTTATTTTAGAATTTTTGGGGTTCCAGAGCTTGCGCTAGCTACAGATTACTACAAACTATTCTGTTTTTGACAGATTTTGTCTTTCGTGTGTTGTTTGCTTATTTTGCTGAATCTATGGCTAGTAAAATAGTTTACAAACCATAGATAAGTTGGAATACAGTATGTTTAACACCAATATAAATAAAGAATGAGTTCACTACAGTACCTTGAAGTGGTCTTTTGTTTTCTTTCGCTAATGGAGCTCACGAGATTTTCTACTTTAAGTATTGTGTTGTGATGTTTTCAAGTTTTGGGTAAAGATTTGATGGATTATGGAACAAGGAGTTGCAAGAGCCTAAGCTTGGGGATGCCCATGGCACCCTGAAGATAATCTAAGGACACCTAAAAGCCAAAGCTTGGGGATGCCACGGAAGGCATCCCTTCTTTCGTCTACTTCTATCGATAACTTTATTTGGAGCTATATTTTTATTCAGCACATGATATGTCTTTTGCTTGGAGTGTCTTGTATTATTTGAGTATTTATTTGTTAGTTTACCACAATTATCCTTTCTGTACACACCTTTCGAGAGAGCCATACATGATTTGGAATTTGTTAGAATACTCTTTGTGCTTCGCTTATATCTTTTGAGTTATATAGTTTTGCTCTAGTACTTCACTTATATCTTTTAGAGCACGGTGGTGGATTTGTTTTATAGAAACTATTGATCTCTCATGCTTCACTTAGATTATTTTTAGAGTCTTAAAGAGCATGGTAATTTGCTTAATAATCCTAATATGCTTGGTATTCAAGAATAATAAAACTTTCTTATGAGTGTGTTGAATACTATGAGAAGTTTGATGCTTGATAATTGTTTTGAGATATGAAGATGGTGATATTAAAGTTGTGCTAGTTGAGTAGTTGTGAATTTGAGAAATACTTGTGTTAAAGTTTGTGATTCCCGTAGCATGCACGTATGGTGAACCGTTATGTGATGATGTCGGAGCATGATTTATTTATTTATTGTCTTCCCTATGAGTGGCGGCCGGGGACAAGCGATGGTCTTTTCCTACCATTCTATCCCCCTAGGAGCATGCGTGTAATACTTTGCTTTGATAACTTGTATATTTTTGCAATAAGTATATGAGTTCTTTATGACTAATGATGAGTCCATGGATTATACGCACTCTCACCCTTCCACCATTGCTAGCCTCTCTAATACCGCGCACCTTTCGCCGCTATCATACACCCACCATATACCTTCCTCAAAAAAGCCACCATACCTACCTATTATGGAATTTCCATAGCCATTCTGAGATATATTGCCATGCAAATTTCCACCGTTCCGTTTATTATGACACACTCCATCATTGTCATATTGCTTAGCATGATCATGTAGTTGACATCGTATTTGTGGCAAAGCCACCATTCATAATTCTTTCATACATGTCACTCATGAGTCATTGCATATCCCGGTACACCACTGGAGGCATTCATATAAAGTCATATTTTGTTCTAAGTATCGGGTTGTAATTGTTGAGTTGTAAAAAAATAAAAGTGTGATGATCATCATTATTAGAGGATTGTCCCAGTGTGGAAAGGATGATGGACACTATGATTCCCCCACAAGTCGGGATGAGACTCCGAACGGAAAAAAAGAAGAAAAGAGGCCATAAAAAAGAAGAGAAAATGCCCAAATAAAAAAATGAGAGAAAAAGAGAGAAGGGGCAATGCTACTATACTTTTACCACACTTGTGCTTCAAAGTAGCACCAGGATCTTCATAGTAGAGAGTCTCTCATTTCGTCACTTTCATATACTAGTGGGAATTTTTCATTATAGAACTTGGCTTGTATATTCCAATGATGGGCGTCCTCAAAATGCCCTAGGTCTTCATGAGCAAGCAAGTTGGATGGACACCCACTTAGTTTCTTTTGTTGAGCTTTCATATACTTATAGCTCTAGTGCATCCGTTG
The DNA here is from genome assembly GCF_003073215.2 of Triticum urartu. Lineage (NCBI taxonomy): Eukaryota > Viridiplantae > Streptophyta > Magnoliopsida > Poales > Poaceae > Triticum > Triticum urartu. Next base: position 607,687,883 of record NC_053025.1, read on the forward strand.
CATGGCAATCCCTACTCACTCACATTGATATCTATTGATGGGCATCTCCATAGCTCATTGATATGCCTAGTTGATGTGAGACTATCTTCTCCCTTTTTGTCTTCTCCACAACCACCATTATATTCCACCTATAGTGCTATATCCATGGCTCACGCTCATGTATTGCGTGAAGATTGAAAAAGTTTTGAGAATGTCAAAAGTATGAAACAATTGCTTGGCTTGTCATCGGGGTTGTGCATGATTTAAATACTTTGTGTGGTGAAGATAGAGCATAGCCAGGCTATATGATTTTGTAGGAATAACTTTCTTTGACCATGTTATTTTGAGAAGACACAATTGCTTTGTTAGTATGCTTGAAGTACTATTATTTTTATGTCAATATGAACTTTTATCTTGAATCTTTCAGATCTGAATATTCATACCACAATTAAGATGAATTACATTAAAATTATGCCAAGTAGCACTCCGCATCAAAAATTTTGTTTTTTATCATTTACCTACTCGAGGACGAGCAGGAATTAAGCTTGGGGATGCTTGATACGTGATACGTCTCCAACGTATCTATAATTTTTTATTGCCCCATGCTATATTATCTACTATTTTGGACATTATTGGGCTTTATTATCCACTTTTATATTATTTTTCGGACTAACCTATTAACCGGAGGCCCGGCCCAGAATTGTTGTTTTTTGCCTGTTTTAGGGTTTCGAAGAAAAGGAATATCAAACGAAGTCCAAACGGAATGAACCTTCGGAAACGTGATTTTCTCATCAGATAAGATCCAGGAGACTTCGACCCTCCATCAAGAAAGCCATGAGGCGGTCACGAGGGTGGAGGGCGCCCCGCCCCCCTAGGGCGCGCCCCCTGCCTCGTGGGCCCCTTGAAGCTCCACCGACGTACTTCTTCCTCCTATAAATATCCACGTACCCCCAAACGATTGGGGACGGAGCCAAAAACCTAATTCCACCACCGCAACTTTCTGTATCCACGAGATCCCATCTTGGGGCCTGTTCCGGAGCTCCGCCGAAGGGGGCATCGATCACGGAGGGCTTCTACATCATCATCCAAGCCCCTTCGATGAAGTGTGAGTAGTTTACTTCAGACCTATGGGTCCATAGTTAGTAGCTAGATGGCTTCTTCTCTCTTTTTGGATCTCAATACAATGTTCTCCCCCTCTCTCGTGGAGATCTATTCGATGTAATCTTCTTTTTGCGGTGTGTTTGTTGAGACCGATGAATTATGGGTTTATCATCAAGTCTATCTATGAATAATATTTGAATCTTCTCTGAATTCCTTTATGTATGATTGGTTATCTTTGCAAGTCTCTTCGAATTATCAGTTTGGTTTGGCCTACTAGATTGGTTTTTCTTGCCATGGGAGAAGTGCTTAGAATTGGGTTCGATCTTGCGGTGTCCTTTCCCAATGACAGAAGGGGCAACAAGGCATGTATTGTATTGTTGCCATCGAGGATAACAAAATGGGGTTTTTATCATATTGCGTGAAGCTATCCCTCTACATCATGTCATCTTGCTTAAGGCGTTACTCTGTTTTTAACTTAATACTCTAGATGCATGCTGGATAGCGGTCGATGAGTGGAGTAATAGTAGTAGATGCAGAATCGTTTCGGTCTACTTGTCTCAGACGTGATGCCTATATACATGATCATACCTAGATATTCTCATAACTATGTTCAATTCTTTCAATTGCTCAACAGTAATTTGTTCACCCACCATAGAATACTTATGCTCTTGAGAGAAGCCACTAGTGAAACCTATGGCCCCCGGGTCTCTTTCTCATCATATCAATCTCCATCCCTTTATTATTGCTTTGCTTTTACTTTTTACTTTGCATCTATATACCAAAAATACCAAAAATACCAAAAATATTATTTATCATCTCTATCAGATCTCACTTTCATAAGTGACCGTGAAGGGATTGACAACCCCTAAGCACGTTGGTTGCGTTGAGCTATTGTTTTTGTGTAGGTACGAGGGACTCACGCGTAGCCTCCTACTGGATTGATACCTTGGTTCTCAAAAACTGAGGGAAATACTTACGCTACTTTGCTGCATCATCCTCTCCTCTTCGGGGAAATCCAACGCAGTGCTCAAGAGGTAGCAAGAAGAATTTCTGGCATCGTTGCCGGGAGTCTGTGCAAAAGTCAACATACCAAGTACCCATCACAATCCCTATCTCCCGCATTACATTATTTGCCATTTTCCTCTCATTTTCCTCTCCCCCCAATTCACCCTTGCTGTTTTATTCGCCCTCTCTCTCTCTCTCTATTCTCCCTCTCTCTTTCTATTTGCCTCTTTTGCCCGTTTGCCTTTTGTTTGCTCGTGTGTTGGATTGCTTGTTTGTCGCGATGGCTCAATATAATACTAAATTGTGTGACTTCACCAATACCAACAATAATGATTTCCTTAGCACTCTGATTGCTCCTCTTACCGATGCTGAATCCTGTGAAATTAATACTGCTTTGTTGAATCTTGTCATGAAAGATCCGTTCTCCGGCCTTCCTAGTGAAGATGCCTCTACCCATCTTAATAGCTTTGTTGATTTGTGTGACATGCAAAAGAAGAAAGATGTCGATAATGATATTGTTAAATTGAAGCTATTTCCTTTTTCGCTTAGAGATCGTGCTAAATCTTGGTTTTCTCTTTGCCTAAAAATAGTATTGATTCATGGAACAAGTGCAAAGATGATTTTATCTCTAAGTATTTTCCTCCCGCTAAGATCATCTCTCTTAGAAATGATATTATGAATTTTAAACAACTTGATCATGAACATGTTCCACAAGCTTGGGAGAGAATGAAATTAATGACACGTAATTGCCCTACTCATGGTTTGAATTTGTCGATGATTATACAAAATTTTTATGCCGGATTGAATTTTGCTTCTAGAAATCTTTTAGATTCGGCCGCGGGAGGCACTTTTATGGAAATCACTTTAGGAGAAGCTACTAAACTCCTAGATAATATTATGGTTAATTATTCTCAATGGCATACTGAAAGATCTACTAAAAAGGTGCATGCAATAGAAGAAATTAATGTTTTGATTGGAAAGATGGATGAACTTATGAAATTATTTCCTAATAAGAGTGTTTCTTCCGATCCTAATGATGTGCCCTTGTCTACTTTGATTGAGAATAATAATGAATCTATGGATGTGAATTTTGTTGGTAGGAACAATTTTGGTAACAACGCGTATAGAGGAAATTTCAATCCTAGGCCTTATCCTAGTAATCCCTCTAATAATTATGGTAATTCCTACAACAATTCTTATGGAAATTATAATAAGATGCCCTGTGATTTTGAATCTAATATTAAAGAATTTATTTCTTCGCAAAAGAAGTTTAATGCTATGATTGAAGAAAAATTGTTTAAGATTGATGATTTGGCTTGGAACGTTGATAGAATTGCTCTTGATGTTCATTCTTTAAAACCTAGATCTATTCCACCTAAGCATAATATCAATGAGTCTTTCAAAGCCATGAGAATTTCCATTGACGAGTGCAAAGAAAGAACCGCTTGGATGCGTGCTAAGAAAGATGCCTTTATAAAAGCGTGTTTTTCTAGTTCCTATGAAAATAATGATGAAGATCTAAAAGTTATTGATGTGTCCCCTATTAAATCTTTGTTTTGCAATATGAATCTTGATAATGATGGGAATTCATATGATCCATTACCTAGAAGGCGTTCCAATAATTCTGAATCTTTTGATCTTGATGCTAAATTTGATAAAAGTGGGATTGAAGAAATTAAAACCCTAGATATTTCTACACCCACTATATTGGATTTCAAGGAATTTAATTATGAAAACTGCTCTTTAATTGATTGTATTTCCTTTTTGCAATTTGTGCTAAAATCTCCTCACGCTTATAGTCAAAATAAAGCATTTACTAAACATATCGTTGATGCCTTGATGCAATCTTATGAAGAAAAACTTGAATTGGAAGTTTCTATCCCTAGAAAATTTTATGATGAGTGGGAACCTACTATTAAAATTCAAATTAAAAATTATGAGTTTTATGCTTTGTGTGATTTGGGTGCTAGTGTCTCTACTATTCCCAAAACTTTGTGTGATTTGCTAGATTTCCGTGATTTTGATGATTGCTCTCTAAACTTGCATCTTGCGGATTCCACTATTAAGAAACCTATGGGAAGAATTAATGATGTTCTTATTGTTGCAAATAGGAATTATGTGCCTGTAGATTTTATCGTTCTTGACATAGATTGCAATCCTTCTTGCCCTATTATTCTTGGTAGACCTTTCCTTAGAACGGTTGGTGCAATTATTGATATGAAGGAAGGGAATATTAGATTTCAATTTCCATTAAAAAGGGCATGGAACACTTCCCTAGAAATAAAATAAAATTACCATATGAATCTATCATGAGAGCAACTTATGGATTTCCTACCAAATATGGCAATACCTAGATCTATTCTTGCTTGTTATGCCTAGCTAGGGGCGTTAAACGATAGCGCTTGTTGGGAGGCAACCCAATATTACTTTTATTCCTTTCTTTTTGCTCTTGTTTAGTAATAAATAAATTACCTAGCCTCTGTTTTGGTTGTTTTTTTTATGTTTAATTAGTGTTTGTGCCAAGTAGAACCGTTGGGAAGACTTGGGGAAAGTCTTGTTGAACTTGCTGTAAAAACCAGAAACTTTAGCGCTCACGAGAACTGCTGTCATTTTTATTTGGAAAGTGCTATTTAGTTAATTATTTTTGCAGATTATTAATAGATAAATTCCTCACGTCCATCAATTTATTTTATAATTTTTGGGGTTCCAGATCTTGCGCTAGCTACAGATTACTACAGACTATTCTGTTTTTGACAGATTCTGTTTTTCGTGTGTTGTTTGCTTATTTTGATGATGAATCTATGGCTAGTAAAATAGTTTATAATCCATAGAGAAGTTGGAATACAGTAGGTTTAACACCAATATAAATAAAGAATGAGTTCATTACATTACCTTGACGTGGTCTTTTGTTTTCTTTCACTAACGGAGCTCACGAGATTTTCTACTTTAAGTTTTGTGTTGTGAAGTTTTCAAGTTTTGGGTAAAGATTTGATGGATTACGGAACAAGGAGTGGCAATAGCCTAAGCTTGGGGATGCCCATGGAACCCCCAAGATAATCTAAGGACACCTAAAAGCCAAAGCTTGGGGATGCCCCGGAAGGCATCCCCTCTTTCTTCTATTTCTATTGGTAACTTTACTTGGAGCTATATTTTTATTCACCACATGATATGTGTTTTGCTTGGAGAGTCTTTTATGATTTGAGTCTTTGCTTGTTAGTCTACCACAATCATCCTTGCTGTACACACCTTTTGAGAGAGCCATACATGATTTGGAATTTGTTAGAATACTCTATGTGCTTCACTTATATCTTTTCAGCTTTATAGTTTTGCTCTAGTGCTTCACTTATATCTTTTAGAGCACGGTGGTGGATTTGTTTTATAGAAACTATTGATCTCTCATGCTTCACTTAGATTATTTTGAGAGTCTTAATAGCATGGTAATTTGCTTAAAATCCTAATATGCTTGGTATGCAAGATTAATAATAAAACTTTCGTATGAGTGTGTTAAATACTAAGAAAAGTTTGATGCTTGAAGATTGTTTTGAGATATGGAGGTAATAATATCAAAGTCATGCTAGTTGAGTAGTTGTGAAATTGAGAAATACTTGTGTTGAGGTTTGCAACCCCCGTAGCATGCACGTATGGTAAATGTTATGCAACAAATTTGAAACATGAGGTGTTATTTGATTGTCTTCCTTATGAGTGGCGGTCGGGGACGAGCGATGGTCTTTTCCTACCAATCTATCCCCCTAGGAGCATGCGCGTAGTGCCAAGGTTTTTGATGACTTGTAGATTTTTTTCAATAAGTATGTGAGTTCTTTATGACTAATGTTGAGTCCATGGATTATACGCACACTCACCCTTCCATCCTTGCTAGCCTCTTTGGTACCGTGCATTGCCCTTTCTCACATTGAGAGTTGGCGCAAAATTCGCCGGTGCATCCAAGCCCCGTGATATGATATGCTCTTTCACACATAAACCTCCTTATATCTTCCTCAAAACAGCACCATACCTACCTATTATGGCATTTCCATAGCCATTCCGAGATATATTGCCATGCAACTTTCCATCATTCCGTTCATCATGACACATTCATCATTGTCATATTTCTTAGCATGATCATGTAGTTGACATAGTATTTGTGGCAAAGCCACCGTTCATAATTCTTTCATACATGTCACTCTTGGTTCATTGCATATCCCGGTACACCACCGGAGGCATTCATATAGAGTCATCTTTGTTCTAGTATCGAGTTGTAATCATTGAGTTGTAAATAAATAGAAGTGTGATGATCATAATTATTAGAGCATTGTCCCAAGTGAGGTATAAAAAAAGAAAGGCCATAAAAAAAGAGAAGTCCCAAAAAAAGAGAAAGGCCATAAAAAAGAGAAGGCCCAAAAAATGAGAGAAAAAGAGAGAAGGGACAATGTTACTATCCTTTTACCACACTTGTGCTTCAAAGTAGCACCATGATCTTCATAGTAGAGAGTCTCTCATGTTATCACTTTCTTATACTAGTGGGAATTTTTCATTATAAAACTTGGCTTGTATATTCCAACAATGGGCCTCCTCAAGTGCCCTAGGTCTTCATGAGCAAGCAAGTTGGATGCACACCCACTAGTTTCTTTTATTGAGCTTTCATACATTTATAGCTCTAGTGCATCTGTTGCATGGCAATCCCTACTCCTTGCATTAACATCAATCGGTGGGCATCTCCATAGCCCATTGATTAGCCTCGTTGATGTGATACTTTCTCCTTTTTTGTCTTCTCCACATAACCCCCCTCATTATATTCTATTCCACCCATAGTGCTATGCCCATGGCTAGCGCTCATATATTGCGTGAAAGTTTATAGGTTTGAGATTACTAAAGTTTGAAACAATTGCTTGGCTTGTCATCGGGGTTGTGCATGATGAGAGCATTCTTGTGTGACGAAAATGAAACATGACTAAACTATATGATTTTGTAGGCATGAACTTTCTTTGGCCATGTTACTTTGAGAAGACATAATTGCTTAGTTAGTATGCTTGAAGTATTATCATTTTTATGTCAATATGAACTTTTGTCTTGAATCTTTCGGATCTTAATATTCATACCACAATTAAGAAGAATTACATTAAAATTATGCCAAGTAGCACTCCACGTCAAAAATTCTGTTTTTCTCATTTACCTACTCGAGGACGAGTAGGAATTAAGCTTGGGAATGCTTGATACGTCTCCAACGTATCTATAATTTTTGATTGCTCCATGCTATATTATCTACTGTTTTGGACATTATTGGGCTTTATTATCCACTTTTATATTATTTTTGGGACTAACCTATTAACCGGAGGCCCAGCCCAGAATTGTTGTTTTTTGCCTGTTTTAGGGTTTCGAAGAAAAGGAATATCAAACGAAGTCCAAACGGAATGAACCTTCGGAAACGTGATTTTCTCATCAGATAAGATCCAGGAGACTTCGACCCTCCATCAAGAAAGCCATGAGGCGGTCACGAGGGTGGAGCCCCCCCCCAGGGCGTGCCCCTGCCTCATGGGCCCCTCGAAGCTCCACTGACGTACTTCTTCCTCCTATATATATCCACGTACCCCCAAACGATCGGGGACGGAGCCAAAAACCTAATTCCACCGCCGCAACTTTCTGTATCCACGAGATCCCATCTTGGGGCCTATTCCGGAGCTCCGCCAGAGGGGGCATCGATCACGGAGGGCTTCTACATCATCATCCAATCCCCTCCGATGAAGTGCGAGTAGTTTACTTCAGACCTATGGGTCCATAGTTAGTAGCTAGATGGCTTCTTCTCTCTTTTTGGATCTCAATACAATGTTCTCCCCCTCTCTCATGGAGATCTATTCGATGTAATCTTCTTTTTGCAGTGTGTTTGTTGAGACCGATGAATTGTGGGTTTATGATCAAGTCTATCTATGAATAATATTTGAATCTTCTCTGAATTTCTTTATGTATGATTGGTTATCTTTGCAAGTCTCTTCGAATTATCAGTTTGGTTTGGCCCACTAGATTGGTTTTTCTTGCCATGGCAGAAGTGCTTAGCTTTGGGTTCAATCTTGCGGTTGCTACCTCTTGAGCTTGTGTTGATTTTCCCCGAAGAGGAAGGGATGATGCAACAGAGTAGCGTAAGTATTTCCCTCAGTTTTTGAGAACCAAGGTATCAATCCAGTAGGAGCCCATGCTCAAGTCCCTCGTACCTGCACAAAGCGATAGCTACTCGCAACCAACACGATTAGGGGTTGTCAAGCCCTTCACGGTCACTTACGAGAGTGAGATCTGATAGATAGAATATTTTTGGTATTTTTGATATAAAGATGCAAAGTAAAAAGTAAAGGCAAAGTAAATAGCAAAGCAATATAAAAGTGATGGAGATTGATATGATGAGAATAGACCCGGGGGCCATAGGTTTCACTAGTGGCTTCTCTCAAGAGCATAAGTATTCTATGGTGGGTGAACAAATTACTGTTGAGCAATTGATAGAATTGTGCATAATTATGAGAATATCTAGGAATGCTCATGTATATAGGCATCATGTCCGTGACAAGTAGATCGAAACGATTCTGCATCTACTACTATTACTCCACTCATCGACCGCTATCCAGCATGCATCTAGTGTATTAAGTTAAAAACAGAGTAACGCCTTAAGCAAGGTGACATGATGTAGAGAGATAAATTCATGCAATATGAAATAAACCCTGTCTTGTTATCCTCGATGGCAATGATACAATACGTGCCTTGCTGCCCCTTCTGTCACTGGGTAAGGACACCGCAAGATCGAACCCAAGGCTAAGCACTTCTCCCATGGCAAGAACTACCAATCTAGTTGGCCAAACCAAACGAATAATTCGAAGAGACTTACAAAGATAACCAATCATGCATAAAAGAATTCACAGAAGATTCAAATATTATTCATAGATAGACTTTATCATAAACCCACAATTCATCGGTCTCAACAAACACACCGCAAAAAGAAGATTACATCGAATAGATCTCCACAAGAGAGGGGGAGAACTTTGTATTGAGATTCAAAGAGAGAGAAGAAGACATCTAGCTACTAACTATGGACCCGAAGGTCTGAGGTAAACTACTCACACTTCATCGGAGGGGCTAGGATGATGTAGAAGCCCTCCGTGATGACGGCCCTCTTCCGGCGGAGCTCCGGAACAGGCCCCAAGATGGGATCTCGTGGATACAGAAAGTTGCGGCGGTGGAATTAGGGTTTTGGCTCCTGTTTTGATCGTTTGGGGGTACGTGTGTATATATAGGAGGAAGGAGTACGTCGGTGGAGCACCGAGGGGCCCACGAGGCAGGGGGCGCTCCCCCACCCTCGTGACCACCTCTTTGATCCCTTGCAGTAGGTCCAAGTCTCCTGGATCACGTTCGGTGAGACAATCACGTTTCCGAAGATTTTATTCCGTTTCGACTCTGTTTGATATTCTGTTTATCCGAAACACTGAAATAGGCAAAAAACAACAATTCTTGTCTGGGCCTCCGGTTAATAGGTTAGTCCCAAAAATAATATAAAAGTGGAAAATAAAGCCCAATATAGTCCAAAACAGTAGATAATATAGCATGGAGCAATCAAAAATTATAGATACGTTGGAGACGTATCAGGCATCCCCAAGCTTAATTCCTGCTCGTCCTCGAGTAGGTAAATGATAAAAAGAGAATTTTTGATGCGGAGTGCTACTTGGCATAATTTCAATGCAAATCTTCTTAATTGTGGTATGAATATTCAGATTAGAAAGATTCAAGACAAAAGTTTATATTGACATAGAAAATACTAATACTTCAAGCATACTAACAAAGCAATTATGTCTTCTCAAAATAACATGGCCAAAGAAAGTTATCCCTACAAAATCATATAGTCTGGCTATGCTCCATCTTCCCCACACAAATTATTTAAATCATGCACAACCCCGATGACAAGCCAAGCAATTGTTTCATACTCTATCTTTTTCAAAACTTTTTCAATCTTCATGCAATACATGAGCGTGAGCCATGGATATAGCACTATAGGTGGAATAGAATGGTGGTTGTGGAGAAGACAAAAAGGAGAAGATAGTCTCACATCAACTAGGCGTATCAATGGGCTATGGAGATGCCCATCAATAGATATCAATGTGAGTGAGTAGGGATTGCCATGCAACGGATGCACTAGAGCTATAAATGTATGAAAGCTCAACAAAATAAACTAGTGGGTGTGCATCCAACTTGCTTGCTCACGAAGACCTAGGGGAATTTGAGGAAGCCCATCATTGGAATATACAAGCCAAGTTCTATAACGTAAAATTCCCACTAGTATATGAAAGTGACAACATATGAGACTCTTTATATGAAGAACATGGTGCTACTTTGAAGGACAATATATGAGACTTGCTATATCATGGTGCTACTTTGAAGCACAAGTGTGGAAAAAAGGATAGTAGCATTGCCCCCTTTTTTTTGGGCCTTTTTTTTCTTTGGCCTTTTTTTGGGACAATGCTCTATTGAATGATGATCATCACACTTCTATTTATTTACAACTCAATGATTACAACTCGATACTAAAACAAAGTATGACTCTATATGAATGCCTTCGGCGGTGTACCGGGATATGTAATGAATCATGAGTGACAAGTATGAAAGAAATATGAACGGTGGCTTTTGCCACAAATACTATGTCAACTACATGATCATGCTAAGCAATATGACAATGATGGATATGTCATGATGAACTAGATGGTGGAAAGTTGCATGGCAACATATCTCGGAATGGCTATGGAAATGCCATAATAGGAAGGTATGGTGGCTGTTTTGAGGAAGGTATATGGTAGGTGTGTGATACTGGCGAAAGTTGCGCGGTACTAGAGAGGCTAGCAAGGGTGGAAGGGTGAGAGTGTGTATAATCCATGGACTGAACATTAGTCATAAAGAACTCGTATACTTATTGCAAAAATTTAGAAGTTATCAAAGCAAAGTATTACGCACATGCTCCTAGGGGGATAGATTGGTAGGAAAAGACCATCGCTCGTCCCCAACCGCCACTCATAAGGAAGACAATCAATAAATAAAGCATGCTCCGACTTCATCACATAACGGTTCACCATACGTGCATGCTACGGGAATCACAAACTTCAACACAAGTATTCTTTAAATTCACAACTACTCAACTAGCATGACTTTAATATTATCACCTCCATTTCTCAAAACAATTATCATGCTTCAATCTTTTCTTAGTATTCAACACACTCAAAAGAAATTTTCACAAATCTTGAATACCAAGCATATTATTATTAGGCAAATTACCATGCTATTAAGAGACTCTGAAATTAATTTAACTGAAGCATGAGAGAACAATAGTTTCTTAAAACTAATCCACCACCATGCTCTAAAAGATCTAAGTGAAGCACATAGAGCAAAATTATCTAGCTCAAAAGATATAAGTGAAGTACATAGAGCAAAATTATCTAGCTCAAAAGATATAAGTGAAGCACATAGAGTATTCTATCAAATTTTAATTCATATATGGTTCTCTCAAAAGGTGTGTACAGCAAGGATGATTGTGGCATACTAACAAACAAAGACACAAATAATACAAGATGCTCCAAGCAAGACACATATCATGTTGGTGAATAAAAATATAGCTCCAAGTAAATTACCGATGGAAGTGGACGAAAGAGGGGATGCTTTCCGGGGCATCCCCAAGCTTTGACCTTTTGGTGTCCTTGGATTATCTTGGGGGTGCCATGGGCATCCCCAAGCATAGGCTCTTGCCACTCCTTGTTCCATGATCCATCAAAAGAATTCACCCAAAACTTGAAAAGTTCACAACACAAAACTCAAAATAGAAAACTCGTGAGCTCCGTTAGCGAAAGAAAACAAAAGACCACCTCAAGGTACTGTAATGACCTCATTCTTTATTTATATTGGTGTTAAACCTAATGTATTCCAACTTCTCTATGGATTATAAACTGTTTTACTAGCCATAGATTCATCAAAATAAGCAAACAACACACGAAAAACAGAATCTGTCAAAAACAGAACAGTCTGTAGTAATCTGTAGCTAGCGCAAGATCTGGAACCACAAAAATTCTAAAATAAATTTCTGAACGTGAGGAATTTATCTATTAATCGTCTGAAAAAAGAATTAACTAAATATCACTCTTCAAATAAAAATGACAGCAGTTCTCGTGAGCGCTAAAGTTTCTGTTTTTTACAGCAAGTTCAACAAGACTTTCCCCATGTCTTCCCAACGGTTCTACTTGGCACAAACACTAATTAAACACAAAAAACACAACCAAAACAGAGGCTAAATAATTTGTTTATTACTAAACAGGATCAAAAAGCAAGGAATAAAAATAAAATTGGGTTGCCTCCCAACAAGCGCTATCGTTTAACGCCCCTAGCTAGGCATAACAAGCAAGAATAGATCTAGATATTGCCATCTTTGGTAGGTAATCCATAAGTGGCTCTCATGATTGTTTCATATGGTAATTCTATTTTCTTTCTTGGAAAGTGTTCCATGCCCCTTTTTAATGGAAATTTAAATCTAATATTCCCTTCCTTCATATCAATAATCGCACCAACCGTTCTAAGGAAAGGTCTACCAAGAATAATAGGGCAAGAAGGATTGCAATCTATATCAAGAACAATGAAATCTACGGGCACATAATTCCTATTTGCAACAATAAGAACATCATTAATTCTTCCCATAGGTTTCTTAATAGTCGAATCCGCAAGATGCAAGTTTAGAGAGCAATCATCAAAATTACGGAAATCTAGTAAATCACACAAAGTCTTAGGAATAGTAGAGACACTAGCACCCAAATCACACAAAGCATAAAACTCATAATCTTTAATTTTAATTTTAATAGTTGGTTCCCACTCATCATAGAGTTTTCTAGGGATAGAAACTTTCAACTCAAGTTTTTCTTCATAAGATTGCATCAAGGCATCAACAATATGTTCGGTGAAGGCTTTATTTCGACTATAAGCATGTGGAGAATTTAGCATGGATTGCAACAAGGAAATACAATCAATCAAAGAGCAATTTTCATAATTAAATTCCTTGAAATCCAATATAGTGTGTTTAGCAACATCTAGATTTTTATTTCTTTCAATCCCACTTTCATCAATTTCATCATTAAGATCTAAACACTCCGAATTTTTAGAACGCCTTCTAGGTAAAGGAAGATCATATTCAGTTTCATCAAGATTCATATTGCAAAATAAAGATTTAATTGGAGACACATCAATAACTTTTATATCTTCATCTTGATTTTCATAGGTATTTGGTTTAGCGGCCATCTTATTAACTAAGGTGGCTTGCATATCCGAAATTTCAGCAGTCATCTTCTCTAGACGAGCAATCTGGGATCTTATACCCTCAAATTCTTTAGACATATCATCAAGCTCTTTATTCATATAACTCATAAAACTTTTTTGTTCTTTAAGCTCGTTTCTAAAGAAATTATTATGCTCAAATTGCAAAACCATAAACTTCCTAACGTTGTTTTCGATCTCCTCCAACCTTTTAAGGTGAAGATCACCAAATCTTGGTTGATCCATCGCGACAACAAGCAATCTAACACACGGGCAATCAAAAAGCAAGCGGACAAAAAGAGGAAAACAGAGAGGGAGGATGGAGAGAGAGAGGGCGAATAAAACGGCAATGGTGAATTGGGGGGAGAGGAAAACGAGAGGCAAATGGCAAATAATGTAATGCGAGAGATAGGGATTGTGATGGGTACTTGGTATATTGACTTTTTGCGTAGACTCCCCGGCAACGGCGCCAGAAATCCTTCTTGCTACGTCTTGAGCTTGCGTTGATTTTCCCCGAAGAGGAAGGGATGATGCAGCAGAGTAGCGTAAGTATTTCCCTCAGTTTTTGAGAACCAAGGTATCAATCCAGTAGGAGCCCACGCTCAAGTCCCTCGTACCTGCACAAAGCGATAGCTACTTGCAACCAACACGATTAGGGGTTGTCAAGCCCTTCACGGTCACTTACGAGAGTGAGATCTGATAGATAGAATATTTTTGGTATTTTTGATATAAATATGCAAAGTAAAAAGTAAAGGCAAAGTAAATAGCAAAGCAATATAAAAGTGATGGAGATTGATATGATGAGAATAGACCCGGGGGCCATAGGTTTCACTAGTGGCTTCTCTCAAGAGCATAAGTATTCTACGGTGGGTGAACAAATTACTGTTGAGCAATTGATAGAATTGTGCATAATTATGAGAATATCTAGGCATGATCATGTATATAGGCATCACGTCCATGACAAGTAGACTCGAAACGATTCTGCATCTACTACTATTACTCCACTCATCGACCGCTATCCAGCATGCATCTAGAGTATTAAGTTAAAAACAGAGTAACGCCTTAAGCAAGATGACATGATGTAGAGAGATAAATTCATGCAATATGAAATAAACCCCATCTTGTTATCCTCGATGGCAACGATACAATATGTGCCTTGCTGCCCCTTCTGTCACTGGGTAAGGACACCGCAAGATCGAACCCAAAGCTAAGCACTTCTCCCATGGCAAGAACTACCAATCTAGTTGGCCAAACCAAACGGATAATTCGAAGAGACTTGCAAAGATAACCAATCATACATAAAAGAATTCAGAGAAGATTCAAATATTATTCATAGATAGACTTGATCATAAACCCACAATTCATCGGTCTCAACAAACACACCGCAAAAAGAAGATTACATCGAATAGATCTCCACAAGAGAGGGGGGGAACTTTGTATTGAGATTCAAAGAGAAGAAGAAGCCATCTAGCTACTAACTATGGACCCGAAGGTCTGAGGTAAACTACTCACACTTCATCGGAGGGGCTAGGATGATGTAGAAGCCCTCCGTGATGACGGCCCTCTTCCGGCGGAGCTCCGGAACAGGCCCCAAGATGGGATCTCGTGGATACAGAAAGTTGCGGCGGTGGAATTAGGGTTTTGGGCTCCTGTTCTGATCGTTTGGGGGTACGTGTGTATATATAGGAGGAAGGAGTACGTCGGTGGAGCACCGAGGGGCCCACGAGGCATGGGGCGCGCCCCCCACCCTCGTGACCACCTCTTTGATCCCTTGCAGTAGGGTCCAAGTCTCCTGGATCACGTTCGGTGAGAAAATCACGTTTCCGAAGATTTTATTCCGTTTGGACTCCGTTTGATATTCTGTTTATCCGAAACACTGAAATAGGCAAAAAACAGCAATTCTGGGCAGGGCCTCCGGTTAATAGGTTAGTTCGAAAAATAATATAAAAGTGGAAAATAAAGCCCAATATAGTCCAAAACAGTAGATAATATAGCATGGAGCAATCAAAAATTATAGATACGTTGGAGACGTATCAGCGGTGTCCTTTCCTAGTGACAGAAGGGGCAGCAATGCCCGTATTGTATTGTTGCCATCGAGGATAACAAGATGGTTTTTTTATCATATTGCATGAAACTATCCCTCTACATCATGTCATCTTGCTTAAGGCGTTACTCTCTTTTTAACTTAATACTCTAAATGCATGCTGGATAGCGGTCGATGAGTGGAGTAATAGTAGTAGATGCAGAATTGTTTCGGTCTACTTGTCTCGGACGTGATGCCTATATACATGATCGTACCTAGATATTCTCATTACTATGCTCAATTCTGTCAATTGCTCAAAAGTAATTTGTTCACCCACCGTAGAATACTTATGCTCTTGAGAGAAGCCACTAGTGAAACCTATGGCCCCCGGGTCTCTTTCTCATCATATCAATCTCCATCACTTTATTATTGCTTTGCTTTTACTTTGCTTTTACTTTTTACTTTTCATCTCTATACCAAAAATACCAAAAATATTATTTATCATCTCTATCAGATCTCACTTTCGTAAGTGACCGTGAAGGGATTGACAACCCCTAAGCACGTTGGTTGCGTCGAGCTATTGTTTTTGTGTAGGTACGAGGGACTCGCGCGTAGCCTCCTACTGGATTGATACCTTGGTTCTCAAAAACTGAGGGAAATACTTACGCTACTTTGCTGCATCATCCTCTCCTCTTCGGGGAAATCCAACGCAGTGCTCAAGAGGTAGCAATACGTCTCCAACGTATCTATAATTTTTGATTGCTCCATGCTATATTATCTAATGTTTTGGACATTATTGGGATTTATTTTCCACTTTTATATTATTTTTGGGACTAACCTATTAACCGGAGGCCCAGCCCAAAATTGATGTTTTTTTCCTATTTTAGGGTTTCGAAGAAAAGGAATATCAAATGGAGTCCAAACGGAATGAAACCTTCGGGAACGTGATTTTCTCATCGAATATGATCTAGGAGACTTGGACCCCACGTCAAGAAACAAAGGAGGGAGCCACGAGGTAGGGGGGCGCGCCTACCCCCCCCCCCCAGGCGCGCCCTCCACCCTCGTGGGCCCCCTGTTGCTCCACCGATGTACTCCTTCCTCCTATATATACCTACGTACCCCCAAACAATCAGATACGCAGCCAAAACACTAATTCCACCGCCGTAACTTCCTGTATCCACGAGATCCCATCTTGGGCATGTTACGGAGCTCCGCCAGAGGGGGTATCCATCACGGAGGGCTTCTACATCAACATCATAGCCTCTCCGATGAAGTGTGAGTAGTTTACCTCAGACCTTCGGGTCCATAGTTATTAGCTAGATGGCTTCTTCTCTCTTTTTGGATCTCAATACAATGTTCTCCCCCTCTCTTGAGGAGAACTATTCGATGTAATCATATTTTTGCGGTGTGTTTGTTGAGATCGATGAATTGTGGGTTTATGATCAAGTCTATCTATGAACAATATTTGAATCTTCTCTGAATTCTTTTATGTATGATTGGTTATCTTTGCAAGTCTCTTCGAATTTTCAGTTTGGTTTGGCCTACTAGATTGATCTTTCTTGCAATGGGAGAAGTGCTTAGCTTTGCGTTCAATCTTGCGGTGTCCTTTCCCAGTAACAGTAGGGGCAGCAAGGCACATATTGTATTTTTGCCATCGAGGATAACAAGATGTTTTTTTATCATATTGCATGAATTTATCCCTCTAGATCATGTCATCTTGCTTAAGGCGTTACTCTGTTTTCATTAACTTAATACTCTAGATGCATGCTGGATAGCGGTCGATGAGTGGAGTAATAGTAGTAGATGCAGGCAGGAGTCGGTCTACATGTCTCGGACGTGATGCCTATATACATGATCATACCTAGATATTCTCATAACTATGCTCAATTCTGTCAATTGCTCAACAGTAATTCGTTCACCCACCGTAGAGTACTTATGCTCTCGAGAGAAGCCACTAGTGAAACCTATGGCCCCCGGGTCTATCTTCATCATATTAAGCTTCCAATACTTAGTTATTTCCTTTGCTTTTTTACTTTGCCTTTATTTTACTTTGCATCTTTATCATAAAAATACCAAAAATATTATCTTATCATATCTATCAGATCTCACTCTCGTAAGTGACCGTGAAGGGATTGACAACCCCTTATCACGTTGGTTGCGAGGAGTTATTTGCTTTGTGCAGGTACTAGGGGACGCGCGCGCAACCTCCTACTAGATCGATACCTTGGATCTCAAAAACTGAGGTAAATACTTACGCTACTTTGCTGCATCATCCTTTCCTCTTCGGGGAAATCCAACGCAGTGCTCAAGAGGTAGCATTAGCACCTTTAGGATTGACAAAACCTTCTAGTTGCATCATATACAACTCTTCTTTAAGGAATCTGTCGGTGTCAAAACCGGCGGATCTCGGGTAGAGGGTCCCGAACTATGGGTCTAGGCCGGATGGTAACAGGAGGCAAGGGACACGAAGTTTTACCCAGGTTCGGGCCCTCTCGATGGAGGTAAAACCCTACGTCCTGCTTGATTAATATTGATGATATGGGTAGTACAAGAGTAGTTGTACCACGAGATCGAAGAGGCTAAACCCTAGAAGCTAGCCTATGATATGATTGTTGCGTATGTTGTCCTACGGACTAAAACCCTCTGGTTTATATAGACACCGGAGAGGGTTAGGGTTACACAAAGTCGGTTACAATGGTAGGAGATCTACATATCCGTATCGCCAAGCTTGCCTTCCACGCCAAGGAAAGTCCCTTCCGGACACGGGACGGAGTCTTTAATCTTGTATCTTCATAGTCCAGGAGTCCGGCTGAAGGTATAGTCCGGCTATCCGAACACCCCCTAATCCAGGACTCCCTCAGTAGCCCCTGAACCAGGCTTCAATGATGACGAGTCCGGCACGCAGATTGTCTTCGGCATTGCAAGGCGGGTTCCTCCTCCAAGTACTTCGTAGAAGATTTTGAACACAAAGATAGTGTCCGGCTCTGCAAAATAAGTTTCCACATATTGCCATGGAGAGAATAATATTTACACCAATCTAATCTGCTGACGTATTCCGTAGCGTGACACAACACGGCCAAGCCTTTATCCGAGTCGTTTCATTATCCCACCTTAGCGCGTTATGCGAGGCGGTTTCCTTGGCACGTCTTGTTAAAGCAGAGATCGTGTCCCCTTATCCCGGGATTCTCATCAATACAGGCGTGGGTAACCCAACCACGCCATTGATTACGGCGCTTGGAGATAAGCGAGTTTTACCAGGCTGGTGGGGACATGTAGTTGCGTCCACCCATATAAGGGGATAAAGATCCACCTTTTCACCTACGCCTTCTTCCTCCTTCGCCTATCCATTCTTACGCACTCGAGCTCCAGCGCCCAAGTCTAGACTCCCCACCTCAACCTTCTCCAGCCATGTTCGGAGCGGGAGGCAAGTGGATGGTCTCCTCCGTCACGGAGGGACACATCAAAAAGCTGAGGAAGGTCGGATACCTGTCTAACGACATCGCGTACCGGCTTCCTGAAAAGGGGCAGCTCATCCCCACCCCTAGGCCCCATGAGAGGGTGGTGTTCCTCCCCCATTTCCTCCGCGGACTGGGCTTCCCTCTCCACCCATTTGTCCGGGGGCTCATGTTCTACTACGGCCTGGATTTCCATGATCTGGCCCCGAACTTCGTCCTCAACATCTCGACGTTTATCGTCGTGTGCGAGGCCTTCCTCCTCATCCGCCCCCATTTCGGCCTATGGCTCAAGACTTTCACCGTGAAGCCGAAGGTGGTGCACGGCAACCAGGCGGAGTGCAGAGGCGCCATGGTGGGCAAAATGGCCAACGTCCTATGGCTCGAGGGCTCCTTTGTGGAGACCCTGAAGGGGTGGCAATCGGGGTGGTTTTACATCACCGAGCCGCGCGACGCCGAATGGGTCGCACCCTCTGAGTTTCGATCCGGACCCCCTACGCGGCTCACCTCCTGGAAGGAGACGGGCCTGTCTTGGGGTAAAAAAGGAGAGCTGACCGGACTCCAAACATGCATCGAAACCTTAGCGGACAAGAAGCTCAAACTTGTCAACGTAGTCCAGGTTATGCTCATCCGCCTGATCCTCCCGTGTCAACAACGGGCTTTCAACCTGTGGGAGTTCGACCCGGTGCGACACCAAACTCTGAGCAGGCTCTTCGACACGACGTACGAAGATGCTTGGAAGGTGCTTTTCAAAGGCGCCGAGGCTCCCGCATCCGCTACCGAGGATCGCAGATTCAGTTCGCAGCGTCACGCTCTCGCGGTAAGTTGGGTATCAGTTTTTCATAGTTTGACTCCATGCGGGATCTAAGCTCCCTTACCTTTGACAGGATTGGCAGGTGACGTTCGGACAGATCAACTTTCTGGCTCCTTTGCCCGAAGGCCCAGCGGACGCTCGCTTGGCGAAGCTGCTGGTTTCGGCACCCTATGTGGTGCCGGAGAAGAAGGCCGCGAAAAAGGCCGCGGGGACTCGAAAGAGTGCCCGGCGCCAGGAGGTGTCGGATCCATCATCCGATGGTTCCGAGGCGCATTCCTCCCGTGAAGACGAGGAGGAAGAAGAGGAGAACTCTCCCCCTCCAACAGGAGGAGAGAAGAAAAGGAAGGCCGCCCTCTCTGGGGAGGCCGGAGGGTCCAAGAAGGGGAAAACCCTTCCTCCGGACTACTCCACCAACGCCAACAACGGCGGAGAGGAGTGGCAGCCCAGGGCCAAGCCCCTGGCAAAATCGTAAGTATCCGGATACCAGAGTAATTCATAGTATTCGTTTATTGCACAGCTTTCCCTTACGTCGAATATGTTTATGCAGCCCACCCAAAGACCGGCTCGATGCGTCGTCGAGCGGCTCACTGGACTCGTCGGATGTGAACTCGCTTCTGACGGCTTCCACCCCCCGCCCTACGGATGACACCGAAGTGTTGTCCCAACAGGTTCCAAGCCGGCAGGAGGTAGTCCTGGATGCGTCGCAAGGCGACCTCCCGGACTCCAGGAGTAAAGGGGATGAAACCCCCCAGGGCTCCAAGTCTAGCTCTAGGCCGGACACCGCTCCGGAACCTTCAAAGGTTCCAGAGTCCGGCGGGGGACCTCCTTCCAAGAGGAGCAAGTCCACCGTGCCGGCGGCCCTCGTCCAACCGGAGGCGTCGGACAATATGTTGGAGGCGCTCCAAGGCGCCTCCATCGACGAGGAGCACCACACTATGATGAGTTCAGTGGTTCAGAAGGTTCAGTCCGCCAAGAGCAGACAGACTGAAGCTTGTACTAGCCTTTTGACAGGCTTTGAGGTAAGTAAAGAATGTGTAAATAATATTACCGCATAGACAGTAGCCCCTGATGCTCTTTTTGGCGTTCGGGAAGAAAAGCCGAATAGAGGTTCAAATAGAATTCGCAGGAGTCTAACAAAAATGAGTCAATATGTGTATGTAGGCTTCCCTGCTTGCGTCCGCCGCACTGACTGCGGAAGTGGACACGCTAAAGCAGAACCTCGAGCGGTCCAAGCAAGAGCTCGGGCGTGCTAAGAAGCAGATCGAGGACAATGAAGGTAAGAAATACCTTGTTTTTAAAAATATATAAAAAGGTGCAATTGCAAAGAATGACAGGATTATCGTGGCTATTATAGGGGCCACGTCTGAAGTGGCGACCCTTAAGCAAGCGCTGGTCGAGGCCGAGAATAGGGTGGCCTCGGAGCGCACCGAGCGGGAGAAGTATGAGGCCGAGGTTGGCAAGGTGCGGCAAGAGCTCCAGGCTCTCATGGAAAAACATAAGAGTTTGGAGCTTGACTCAAAGACGTGAGCGTCCGAGCTCGTGGTGGCTATTGAAAATGCCAAGTCTGCCAAGGCCGAATCCTAGAAGACCCTCCAGGAGTTGGATGAGGTGAAGAGGATAGCGGCGGGTAAGGCATTCTTTATGCAAAGCAAACACATAAACGTGAGTTACTTGTTACTTACCCGAATCCGGAGCTCTCCAAGAGCGTTCGCAGATCTTCCCCAAAGTGTGTCCGATGCCGCCGCATTCTATCGAGCCGAGGAGGGCAGCTCGACAGAGAAGGTGTTCTGGTCTCAGTATGCTGAGGCCGGACACCCCGTGCCCCTGAGCGACCAGCTGAAGCAACTGGTCGAGCTCCACAAGGCGGCCGAACAGGCCATGAAGGGCCTCATTGTTCAGCTGTGGCCTGGAGGGGCTCTGCCTGGGAGCTATTTCGGGCTGGTGCGGCGGCTGGTGGAGGCCTGTCCAAGGATCGAAGTCATCAAGCGCTCCGTCTACACTGAAGGTGCCCATAGGGCCCTTGCCCGTGCTAAAGTGCACTGGGGCAAGCTGGATGCTGAGAAGCTGGTGAAGTACGGGCCACCGCCGGGGAAAGAGCATCGCAAGCTCGATAATTACTATAAGGATGTTCTGAAGGGTGCCTGCCTTGTGGCGGATGAATGTTCTAGGGATGTAATTTTTGAGTGAAACTTGCTCATTTTGTCCTGTGCGCTGAAAACTTGTTTATATGCGCTAAGTAATGCTGTTGGAATTTAAAATATTATCTTCTGTGCGGCTGTTTATCAATTCTGAGAGATGGCGAGTCGTCGGCTTCTGCCCCCGTGCCGCTAGTGCTGGGGTGTTCGGGGATAAACCTGAGCGCTCTTTTTCCCATGTTTGGGTCCTTCGAGGGAGGCGCTCAGCCCAACGAACAAGGCAATCGGACTATAATGCGTGAACGCTCTCACTTAGCCACAGAATTCTATAATTTTAAATTTTGGCGAAGCCCCTGGTATTCGAAAGACCGAGTCCGGGGCGCTATCCATGACTTGGCCGGACAGAGCCGGCTCCTCGCCCTAAGCGGCATAAGTCTTTAGGGACTCAAAAAACCTCTCGAACAGCGACCAGCTCTCGCTTCATCATGACAGTCAGTTTTAGCTTTCTCCACTGAGGTGCTCGACCCAGCTCAACTGGGGCACAATCGCAGTGGTTCTCCTAGTGCTACCTTAGCCGATATAGCGAAACGTAAGGCACCAAAACATAGGAGCCGGGCAAACCCAACTATTGACCCAAGACATGATTCGGAGCCGATGCATATAATGCTATAAGTTTGAGGTGCCGCACTTGTTAAAGTGTTCAGACTTCTAACACCATATTGAGGGGTACTAAAGCCCCTGGCGTATTTTGGCCGTACCAACGTGTACGGGTGCAACATGTCGTTAAGGAACATATATAAAGAAAAAAAGGTAATGCAAAAATAGACGAAAGCTATGCATTATTTATTAAAAAGGGTTGTGATCAAAGCAGAACGATACAAATAATGCGATAAGTGGAAGGTTGGACTAGTTAACATGTCTGTTCCAGGGGCAAGCTGCGGAATAGTATGCGGAACAGGTATACTGCTCGTGATAGAGACCACCTGGGAGTTCCGTAATGCGGCGTGGCTTGTCTGCTTCCCTGGTTCTTGCATCGTTTGTGCGGCAATTGAACTGCCGAACAGGCCTTTCGAAGGATGGAGTCCTGAAAGTAAGAGAAAATTAAAAAATTGGCAGCCCCTGGTACGGTTTAAGCCGTGTTTTGGTCATGCCGTGATGGTGCCCCTCCCCCTGTACCCATGGTATCTCTAGAGCGTAGTTATGTACGCGAAGTACTGGCGTCGCCTTTTTGCGAGGGTTGGGGTTGGGGCCGCATTGCTACGCCTGCTCGGATCGTGCCAGGCGGTCTTGTTGTAGGTTACTCCGGGCGCGCTTGACGGTGTCCGGTCATTTAGTGGCCGAACTGGAGAACTGCCTGGAGAGGCTGCTTTGTACTTCTGCTGCAAGGGCCGCCGTGTGCTCCTCTGTTCGGAGGGAGCGTTCGATGTTTCCATTGACCGTAATTACTCCTCGAGGGCCTGGCATCTTGAGCTTAAGGTATGCATAGTGCGGTACCGCATTGAACTTAGCGAATGCGGTTCGCCCGAGCAGTGCGTGATAATTACTGCGAAACGGGTCTATGTCGAAGATTAACTCCTCGCTTTGGAAATTATCCGGAGATCCGAAGACCACTTCAAGTGTGATTGAGCCTGTATAGTTGGCCTCTACACCTGGTATTACGCCTTTAAAGGTCGTTTTGGTGGGCTTAATCCTCGAGGGTTCTATGCCCATTATCCGCACTGTATCCTGGTAAAGCAGGTTCAGGTTGCTGCCGCCGTCCATAAGGACTCTAGTGAGATGAAATCCGTCAATGATTGGGTCTAGAACCAATGCGGCGAATCCGCCGTGACGGATGCTAGTGGGATGGTCCCTTCGATCAAAGGTGATCGGGCAGGAGGACCAGGGGTTGAACTTTGGGGCGACTGGCTCTACCGCGTATACGTCCCTTAACGCGCGCTTCCGCTCCCTTTTGGGGACGTGGGTTGCATATATCATGTTCACCGTCCGCACTTGTGGCGGAAAACCCTTCTGTCCACTGTTGTTCGGCGGCCGGGGCTCCTCGTCGTCATCGCTATGCAGCCCCTTGTCTTCATTTTCGGCGTTTAACTTGCCTGCCTGCTTGAACACCCAACAATCCCTGTTGGTGTGATTGGCTGGCTTTTCGGGGGTGCCATGTATCTGGCACAAGCGGTCGAGTATTCGGTCCAAACTGGACGGGCCCCTAGGATTCCTTTTGAATGGCTTTTTCCACTGACCAGATTTAGAACCTCCGAATCCGGCATTAACTGCCGTATCCTCAGCATTGTCGCCGTTAATGCGGCGCTTCTGCTTGTTGCGACGTGGCCTGCCACTACTGTCCCTGATGTCCGAATTACCAGGGCTCTTGGTCATATTGTTGCTAGGAGCAAGCCAGCTGTCTTCTCCCGCGCAAAAGCGGGTCATGAGTGTGGTGAGTGCTGCCATAGATTTTAGCTTTTCCTGTCCAAGGTGCCGGGCCAGCCACTCGTCACGGATATTGTGCTTGAAGGCTGCTAGGGCCTCAGCGTCCGGACAGTCGACTATTTGATTTTTCTTTGTTAGGAACCGTGTCCAGAATTGCCTGACCGATTCCTCTGGCTGCTGAATTACGTGACTTAGGTCATCGGTGTCTGGGGGTCACACATAAGTGCCCTGGAAATTGTTGAGGAATGCGGCTTCCAGGTCCTCCCAACAACTGATTGATCCTGTTGGCAAGCTGTTAAGCCAATGCCGAGCTGGTCCTTTAAGCTTCAGTGGGAGGTATTTGATGGCGTGGAAATCATCACCGCGGGCCATGTGGATATGAAGGAGATAATCCTCGATCCATACCGCAGGATCTGTTGTGCCATCATATGATTCGATGTTTACGGGTTTGAAGCCCTCGGGGATTTGATGATCCATTATTTCGTCTGTAAAGCATAGTGGGTGTGCGGCACCTCTGTACTAGGCTATATCATGACGTAGCTCCAATGAGCCTTGTCTATTGTGTTTGGCCCTGCCGAATTTGGGGCCGGCGTGACGGTTACCGTCTCGAGCCATGGGGCGCCCACACGATCCGTAGATCGATCTTGTTTGCCTTGCCATGTCCTCCAACATGTCTCGTAAGTTCGGCGCATATTCTCGTGCCATGGTACGGGGTGCAGCTTGAGTGGAGGGCCGAGAGGCCTCTCTGTCGCGGCCACGAGGTGGCCAGTCGGCCTCATCAAGTGCTTCCTCCTCTAATCGGGGTAGCAACCTGCGCTTTGGGTAGCTCTTGGAGGGGCGTTCGAGTTTATGCTCTTCAGCCGCAAGGACTTCAGTCCATCTGTCGACTAGCAAATCTTGATCAGCTCTAAGCTGTTGCTGTTTTTTCTTGAGGCTTCTTGCCGTGGCCATAAGCCTGCGTTGAAAACGCTCTTTCTTGATGGGATCCTCTGGCACAACGAATTCGTCGTCATTGAGGCTTGCCTCGTCTTCGAAGGGAGGCATATAATTATCGTCCTCGACCTCTCTGTCTGCCGCTCTCTCATGAGGGCTGGTTCCTCCATCCTCCTGTGCTAAATCTTGCTGGAGGGGGTTTTCTTCGGCACTTTCCGGGCTATTATTGTCTCCCGTGCTGGAATCACCATATTTGTTTTGGCGGGATTTTGAGTGGCACCGCTGACGCTGGCGCTTAGGCTGTTTCTTGGAGGGGTCATCCTCCGCTGTTCCATCGCCATCTCCCTCTCTTGGGGTGTCCACCATGTATATGTCATATGACGAGGTGGCTTTCCAGGGCCAAGTAGGCGCCGGTTCTTCATCATCTCCTTCATCGACGTCCATACCGTCGATGTCTTCGGAGTCGAAGTCGAGCATGTCGGTTAAGTCGTCGACAGTGGCTACAAAGTGGGTGGTGGGTGGGCTTTGAATTTCTTCATCATCCGTACCCCAACCTTGCTGACCGCAGTCCGGCCAGGGCTCTCCTGATAAAGAGAGAGACTTCAGTGTCTTCAGGATATCGCCGAAAGGCGAGTGCTGAAAGATGTCTGCGGCAGTAAACTCCATGATCGGCGCCCAATCGGATTCGATCGGCAGGGGCGCGAAGGGTTCGGAGTCCGGAGAGGAGTCCGGCTCCTTAGAGTCACGAGTCTCGCAGAGTACGGGGCTGGTGTTCGGCTCAATCGCCGTTGGGATCGCAGCCCCCGAGGTGGCGTCCAACCGCCCATCCTCGATCGGCGCAGTTGGCTCCGAATTAAGGGTCGGAGCCGATGCGGGTGCGGCCTCCAGGGCACTGTTCGGCGGCAGAGCTAGATCATGCTCGTCCTGACAGTGCGGCGCGCTCGGCAGTGGCTCGAATCCGTCGAAGATCAAGTCCCCGCGGATGTCAGCCGTGTAGTTTAAACTTCCAAATCTGACCTGATGGCCAGGGGCGTAGCTTTCGATCTGCTCCAGACGGCCAAGTGAATTGGCCCGCAGTGCGAAGCCGCCGAAGACGAAGATCTGTCCAGGGAGGAAGGTCTCACCCTGGACTGCATCGCTATTGATGATCGTAGGAGCCATCGAGCCTGACGGCGATGACACAGAGGAACTCTCAATGAAAGCACCAATGTCGGTGTCAAAACCGGTGGATCTCGGGTAGGGGTCCCGAACTGTGCGTCTAGGCCGGATGGTAACACGAGGCAAGGGACACGAAGTTTTACCCAGGTTCGGGCCCTCTCGATGGAGGTAAAACCCTACGTCCTGCTTGATTAATATTGATGATATGGGTAGTACAAGAGTAGATCTACCACGAGATCGAAGAGGCTAAACCCTAGAAGCTAGCCTATGGTATGATTGTTGCGTATGTTGTCCTACGGACTAAAACCCTCCGGTTTATATAGACACCGGAGAGGGTTAGGGTTACACAAAGTCGGATATAATGGTAGGAGATCTACATATCCGTATCACCAAGCTTGCCTTCCACGCCAAGGAAAGTCCCTTCCGGACACAGGACGGAGTCTTTAATCTTGTATCTTCATAGTCCAGGAGTCCGGCTGAAGGTATAGTCCGGCTATCCGAACACCCCCTAATCCAGGACTCCCTCAGAACCCATGAAGGAATGTATTTTTGACACCCATTTGTCAGATTTCATAAAATGTGGCAATTTGCTAACATGATTCGGATAGACTTAAGCATCGCTACGAGTGAGAAAATCTCATCGTAGTCAACACCTTGAACTTTGTTAAAACCTTTTTTGAGAAGTCTAGCTTTGTAGATAGTAATACTACTATCAGCGTCCGTCTTCCTCTTGAAGATCCATTTATTTTCTATGGCTTGCCGATCATCGGGAAAGTCAACCAAAGTCCACACTTTGTTCTCATACATGGATCCCATCTCAGATTTCATGGCCTCAAGCCATTTCGCGGAATCTGGGCTCATCATCGCTTTCTCATAGTTCGTAGGTTCGTCATGGTCAATTAACATGACTTCCAGAACAGGATTACCATACCACTCTGGTGCGGATCTCACTCTGGTTGACCTACAAGGTTCGGTAGTAACTTGATCTGAAGTTACATGATCATCATCATTAGCTTCTTCACTAATTGGTGTAGGAGTCACAGAAACATATTTATGTGATGAACTACTTTCCAATAAGGGAGCAGGTTATCAAGTTCTACTTTCCTCACACTCACTTCTTTCGAGAGTAACTCCTTCTCTAGAAAGAATCCATTCTCAGCAATAAATATCTTGCCTTCAAATATGTGATAGAAGGTGTACCGAATAGTTACTTTTGGGTATCCTATGAAGACGCACTTCTTCAACTTAGGTTTGAGCTTATCAAGATGAAACTTTTTAACATAAGCATCGCAACCCCAAACTTTAAGAAACGACAGCTTAGGTTTCTTGCTAAACCACAGTTCATACGGTGCCTGAATGGATTTAGATGGTGCCCTTTTTAATGTGAATGCAGTTGTCTCTAATGCATAACCCCAAAACGATAGTGGTAAATCGGTAAGAGACATCATAGATTGCACTATATCAAATAAAGTACGGTTATGACGTTCGGACACACCATTACGCTGTGGTGTTCCAGGTGGCATGAGTTTGTGAAACTATTCCACATTGTTTTAATTGAAGGCCAAACTCGTAACTCAAATATTCGCCTCTGCGATCAGATCATAGAAACTTTATTTTCTTGTTACGATGATTTTCCACTTCACTCTGAAATTCTTTGAACTTTTCAAATGTTTCAGACTTATGTTTCTTCAAGTAGATATACCCATATCTGCTCAAATCATCTCTGAAGGTCAGAAAAATAACGATACCCGCCGCGAGCCTCAACACTCATCGTACCTCATACATCAGTATGTATTATATCCAATAAGTCAGTTGCTCGCTCCATTGTTCTGGAGAACGGAGCCTTGGTCATCTTTGCCCATGAGGCATGGTTCGCAAGCATCAACTGATTCATAATCAAGTGATTCCAAAAGTCCATCAGCATGGATTTTCTTCATGCGCTTTACACAAATATGACCTAAACGGCAGTGACACAAATAGGTTGCACTATCATTATTAACTTTGCATCTTTTGGCTTCAATATTATGAATATGTGTATCACTACGATCGAGATTCAACAAACCATTTTCATTGGGTGTATAACCATAGAAGGTTTTATTCATGTAAACAAAACAACAATTATTCTCTAACTTAAATGAATAACCGTATTGCAATAAACATGATCAAATCATATTCATGCTCAACGCAAACACCAAATAACACTTATTTAGGTTCAACTCTAATCCCGAAAGTATAGGGAGTGTGCGATGATGATCATATCATTATTGGAACTACTTCCAACACACATCGTTACTTCACCCATAACTAGTCTCTGTTCATTCCGCAACTCCCATTTCAAGTTACTACTCTTAGCAACTGAACTAGTATAAAATACTGAGGGGTTGCTATAAACACTAGTAAAGTACACATCAATAACATGTATATCCAATATACCTTTGTTCACCTTGCCATCCTTCTTATCCGCCAAATACTTGGGGCAGTTCCGCTTCCAGTGACCAGTCCCTTTGCAGTAGAAGCACTCAGTCTCAGGCTTAGGTCCAGACTTGGGTTTCTTCACTTGAGTAGCAACTTGCTTGCCGTTCTTCTTGAAGTTCCCCTTCTATCCCTTTTCCCTTTTCTTGAAACTAGTGGTCTTGTTAACCATCAACACTTGATACTCTTTCTTGATTTCTACCTTCGTCGATTTCAACATCACGAAGAGCTTGGGAATCGTTTCCGTCATCCCTTGCATAATACAGTTCATCATGAAGTTCTAGTAACTTGGTGATAGTGACTAGAGAACTTTGTCAATCACTATCTTATCTAGAAGATTAACTCCCACTTGATTCAAGCGATTGTAGTACTCACACATTATGAACACATGCTCACTAATTGAGCTATTCTCCTCCATCTTGTAGGCAAAGTACTTGTCAAAGGTCTTAAGCCTTTCGACATGGGCATGAGTCTGAAATACTAATTTCAACTCTTGGAACATCTCATATGCTCCGTGTCATTTCAAAAACGTCTTTGAAGCCCCGGTTCTAAGTCGTAAAGCATGGTGCACTAAACTATCAAGTAGTCATCATATCGAGCTTGCCCAACGTTCATAACGTCTGCTTTTGCTCCTGCAATCGGTCTGTCATCTAGCGGTGCATCAAGGACATAATTCTTCTGTGCAACAATGAGGATAAACCTCAGATTACAGAGCTAGTCCGCATCATCGCTACTAACATTTTTCAACATAGTTTTTCTCTAGGAACATATCAAAATAAACGAGGAGCAACATCGCGAGCTATTGATCTACAACATAGTTATGCAAATACTATCAGGACTAAGTTCATGATAAATTAAAGTTCAATAAATCATATTACTTAAGAACTCCCACTTAGATAGACATCCCTCTAGTCATCTAAATGATCACGTGATCCAAATCAACTAAACCATGTCCGATCATCACATGAGATGGAGTAGTTTTCAATGGTGAACAAAACTATGTTGATCATATCTACTATATGATTCACGCTCGACCTTTCGAGGTCTCCAGTGTTCTGAGGCCATATCTGCATATGCTAGGCTCGTCAAGTTTAACCCGAGTATTTCTGCGTGTGCAAAACTATCTTACACCCGTTGTAGATGAACGTTGAGCTTATCACACCCGATCATCACGTCGTGTCTCGGCACGACAAACTTTGGCAACAGTGAATACTCAGGGAGAACACTTTTACCTTGAAATTTAATGAGAGATCATCTTATAATGCTACCGCCGAACTAAGGAAAAATAAGATGTATAAAAGATAAACATCACATGCAATCCAAATATGTGACATGATATGGCCATCATCATCTTGTGCTTTTGATCTCCATCTCCAAAGTAGTGTCTTGATCTACATTCTTACAGGTATGACACCATGATCTCCATCATCTTGATCTTTTATCAATGTGTCGTCACATGGTCGTCTCACCAGCTATTGCTTTTGCAACTATTGCTATTGCATAGCGATAAAGTAAAGCAATTACATGGCACTTGCATCTTATGCAATAAAGAGACAACCACTGCCAGTTGCCGATAACTTCAACAAAACATGATCATCTCATACAACAACTTATATCTCATCACGTCTTGACCATATCACATCACAACAAGCCCTGCAAAAACAAGTTAGACATCCTCTACTTTGTTGTTGCAAGTTTTACGTGGCTGCTACGGGCTGAGCAAGAACCTTTCTTACCTACGCATCAAAACCACAACGATAATTTGTCAAGTTAGTGTTGTTTTAACCTTCTCAAGGACCAGGCGTAGCCACACTCGGTTCAACTAAAATTGGAGAAACTGACACCCGCCATCCACCTATGTGCAAAGCACGTCGGTAGAACCAGTCTCGCATAAGCGTATGTGTAATGTCGGTCCAGGCCGCTTCATCCAACAATATCGCCGAACCAAAGTATGACATGCTGGTAAGCAGTATGACTTGTATCGCCCACAACTAACTTGTGTTCGACTCGTGCATATAACATCTACGCATAAACCTGGCTCGGATGCCACTGTTGGGAAACATAGTAATTTCAAAAAATTCCCTACGCACACTCAGGATCATGGTGATGCATAGCAACGAGAGGGGAGAGTGTGTCCACGTACCCTCGTAGACCAAAAGCGGAAGCGTTAGCACAATGCGGTTGATGTAGTCATACGTCTTCACGATCCAACCGATCCAAGAACCGAACGTACGGCACCTCCGAGTTTAGCACATGTTCAGCTTGATGACGTTCCACGAACTTCGAACCAGCAGAGCTTCATGGTAGAGTTTTGTCAGCACGACAGCGTGATGACGGTGATGATGATGCTACCGACGCAGGGCTTTGCCTAAGCACCGCTACGATATGATTGAGGTGGATTATGCTAGAGGGGGCACCGCACACGGCTAAGAGATCAATGATCAATTGTTGTGTCTCCAAGGGGTGCCCACCTCCCCGTATATAAAGGAGTGGAGGAGGGGGGCGGCCCTCTCTATGGCACGCCCTAGGGGAGTCCTACTCCCACCGGGAGTAGGATTCCCCCTTTCCTAGTGAACTAGGATCCCTTCCAAGTAGTAGGAGTAGGAGAGAAGGAAAGGGAAAGAGAAGAGAAGGAAGGAGGGGGCGCCGCCCTACCCCTAGTCCAATTTGGACTAAACATTGGGGGCGCGCAGCCTCTCCTCTCTCTTTCCCCTAAAGCCCAATAAGGCCCATATACTCCCCAGCGAATTCCCGTAACTCTCCAGTACTCCGAAAAATACCCGAATCACTCAGAACCATTCCGATGTCCGAATATAGTCGTCTAATATATCGATCTTTATGTCTCGACCATTTCGAGATTCCTCGTCATGTCCCCGATCTCATTCAGGACTCTGAACTCCCTTCGTTACATCAAAACACATAAACTCATAATACAAATCGTCACCGAACATTAGGCGTGTGGACCCTACAGGTTCGAGAACTATGTAGACATGACCGAGACACGTCTCCGGTCAATAACCAATAGCGGAACCTGGATGCTCATATTGGCTCCTACATATTCTACAAAGATCTTTATCGGTCAAACCACATAACAACATACGTTGTTCCCTTTGTCATCGGTATGTTACTTGCCCAAGATTCAATCATCGGTATCTCAATAACTAGTTCAATCTCGTTACCGGCAAGTCTCTTTACTCCCGTAATACATCATTCCACAACTAACTCATTAGTTACAATGCTTGCAAGGCTTAGAGTGATGTGTATTACCGAGTGGGCCCAGAGATACCTCTCCGACGATCGGAGTGACAAATCCTAATATCGAAATACGCCAACTCAACAAGTACCTTTGGAGACACCTGTAGAGCACCTTTATAATCACCCAGTTACGTTGTGACATTTGGCAGCACACAAAGTGTTCCTCCGGTAAACGGGAGTTGCATAATCTCATAGTCATAGGAACATGTATAAGTCATGAAGAAAGCAATAGCAACATACTAAACGATCAAGTGCTAAGCTAACGGAATGGGTCAAGTCAATCACATCATTCTCCTAATGATGCGATCCCGTTAATCAAATGACAACTCTTGTATATGGTTAGGAAACTTAACCATCTTTGATTAATGAGCTAGTCAAGTAGAGGCATACTAGTGACACTATGTTTGTCTATGTATTCACACACATGTATTATGTTTCCGGTTAATACAATTCTAGCATGAATAATAAACATTTATCATGAAATAAGGAAATAAATAATAACTTTATTATTGCCTCTAGGGCATATTTCCTTCAGTGTCCCCACCCCCTTTGGTCCATATAGCCCATTAACCTCTCCGGGTGTCCGGAACCCCTTCCGGTGACCCGATTTCTACCCAGTACATCCCGAAACTCTTCTGCTGTCCAAATATCATCGTCTTATATATCAATCTTCACTAGTAGAAAAAGGGCCTTCAGTCCCGGTTCATAAGGGCCTTTAGTCCCGGTTCTGGAACCGGGACTAAAATGTCGGTACTAATGCCTCTCCCTTTAGTCCCGGTTCAATCCAGAACCAGGACTAAAGGGCGCGGCCACGTGGAGCTCCACCTTTAGTCCCGGTTGGTAACACCAACCGGGACTAAAGGAAATTTTATGATTTTTTTTTGAAATTTGTTTTTGAATTTTTTTTTATTTTCAAATTTCTGAATTATTTTAACCTCTAGTATGTAATCACCACCCCTCATCACTTCTCAATTTATCCTCTAATCACCCCTCATCATTCCAAATCATCTAACTTCCCGAACGGTCACCCATCCTCCCACTCCCCCAACCTGAGCAGGCTTAACTTCCGGGTTCTATTCTCGCTCGCTCCAAGTCTGCACTTGTTGTTTTCCTGACAATACTAAGATGTCAATCCTATTAACCTTCAGGAATTTTGCTTGAGCATGAAGTGACACATTTCATAGTTTTATTTTGAAACTATTGTTTTAAAAAACAATAATTATTTAGTAACACTAATATTTCTTGAATAATTAGTTTGGCCATTGTTTGACCACAGTTTGACCACAGTTTGACCAGATTTGACCAAAATTGAAATAACTGAAATAATTATTTAGTAACACTAATATTCTAGAATAATTAGTTTGACCATTGTTTGACCACAGTTTGACCACAGTTTGACCAGATTTAACCAAAATTGAAATAACTGAAATAATTATTTAGTAACACTAATATTCTAGAATAATTAGTTTGACCATTGTTTGACCACAGTTTGCCCACTGTTTGAATTTTTTTCGATTTTTTTCACTCTAGATCTTAAAAGCCCCGTAACTTTTTTTCTATTAGGTTTTTGAGGATTTTGAAAATGTTTAACTAGGTTGCCCCGTTAAATTCGGATGTAACTTTTCGAGTAGATGATTTTTCATATAAAAAACTTTTTCATCCGAGTTAGTATGCAAAAGTTATGCCCATTTTTACAAATTTCAGAGAGATTTTGCAAATAAAGTCAAAATTCACATTTGCAAATTTTCCCAACAACTGGACCACATATCACATGGGAAACCTATTTTCTTTTATTTTTTTGATATTTCCATCATTTTCTTTTATTTTTTTAAACTGAAAAGGCGATCCACCGGGGGGGGTAGAGTTTGAAAATGGGACCTTTAGTACCGGTTCGTGGCACGAACCAGGACTAAAGGTCTCATCCCCATTAGTCCCGGTTCGTGCCTCAAACCGGGACTAAAGGTCTAATCTTTAGTCCCGGTTTGAGGCACGAACCGGGACCAATGGTTGTGGGCCAGGAGCGAGGCCCATTGGTCTCGATTCATCCCACCAACCGGGACCAAAAGATCCAGATGAACCGGGACCAATGGCCCACGTGGCCCGGCCGGCCCCCTGGGCTCACGAACCGGGACCAATGCCCCCATTGGTCCCGGTTCTGGACTGAACCGGGACTAATGGGGTTACCCGGCCTGGACCAAAGCCCCCTTTTCTACTAGTGCTTTACATCCGGACCATTCCAGAGCTCCTCGTCATGTCCCTGATCTCATTCGAGACTCCAAACAACATTCGGTCACCAAATCATATAACTCATATAACACTATATCGTCAATGAACGTTAAGCGTGCGGACCCTACGGGTTCGAGAACTATGTAGACATGACCGAGACACCTCTCCGGTCAATAACTAATAGCGGAATCTGGATGTCCATATTGGCTCCTACATATTCTACGAAGATCTTTATCGGTCGAACCTAATGACAACATACGTAATTCCCTTTGTCTATCGGTATGTTACTTGCCCGAGATTCAATCGTCAGTATCTTCATACCTAGTTCAATCTTGTTACCGGCAAGTCTCTTTACTCGTTCCGTAATACATCATCATGCAACTAACTTCTTAGTCACTATGCTTGCAAGGCTTCTTATCATGTGTATTACCGGGAGGGCCCAGAGATACCTCTCCGATACTCGAAGTGACAAATCATAATCTCGATATATGCCAACTCAAAAGACACATTCGGAGATACCTATAGAGCATCTTTATGATCACCCAGTTACGGTGTGACGTTTGATAGCACACAAGGTATTCCTCCGGTATTCAGGAGTTGCATAATCTCTAGTCGAAGGAATATGTATTTGACATCAAGAAAGCAATAGCAATAAACTGAATGATCAATATGCTAAGCTAATGGATGAGTCTTGTCCATCACATCATTCTCCTAATGATGTGATCCTGTTATCAAATGACAACACATGTCTATGGTTAGGAAACCATAACCATCTTTGATCAATGAGCTAGTCTAGTAGAGGCTTACTAGGGACACGGTATTTGTTTATGTATTCACACATGTATTTAAGTTTCCAATCAATACAATTCTACCATGAATAATAAAACTTTATAATGAATAAGGAAATATAAAATAACAACTTTATTATTGCCTCTAGGGCATATTTTCTTCAAATACATGCTGGAAGCAAATGTATACATGTTGAACATTTTTCAGATGCATGTTAAACATTTTTCAAATACACGTCAAACATTATAAATATGCAATGGACATTTTTTTAAAACACATGTTGAACATTTTTTATAAAAGCCATGACTATTTTTATAATGTTGGACATTCTTTAAGTGTTCCGAACAATTTTTTTAATGTCATAAATTTTTTTGAATGGTACTCCCTCTATAAACTAATATAAGAGTGTTTAGATCACTACTTTAGTGATCTAAACGCTCTTATATTAATTTACGGAAGGAGTACTAATTTTTTTTCCAAAATTACATGATTTTTTATACTTTATGATGTTTTAAAAAATGTCAGAAACATATTCTTTTAAACTGCAAACTTTTTAAAATGTGGTGAACGTTTTTCTGAATTATATGGATGTTTTTTTACAAACTATACGAACAAAATTTTACATTTCATGAATATGTTTTCAATGCGTGGTGACTTTAAAAAAATTAAGTAAGTGTTTTTAAAAATATATACATTTAGGATATTTTGAAATATAAAAAACAGAAAGTGAACAAAACAAAGCAACTGGCTCCTGCTAGACCGTCTCACTATGGGGTCTCTTGAGGCGAGACGAACTACCGTCTCACAGCAAGCGAACTATAGATTCTCCAGACCCAGAAGTCAAAAGTCACATACATGATGAGAGTTTACTACCGGATGCCTAAGCCATATATATGCACTCCCTTTCAAGAAATTATGGGTAAGAGGGGACGGGGTCAGAGAATTAAAACATCTTAGAAGGATGCCTGGTAAATGCTTACTAGCATGTCTTAGAAAGGTTCTCTCGGCTAAAGGAACTTGGTGAAGTTGCTACCAGCAGGAAGTTGTTGAGCTGGGGGTTGGACTTGGAACCTTGGGTTGGTTTGTTGAACGACGACCAGACCAAGCACATCCCGCTAGAGGAGGTAGAGGATATCAACATTGCACCTTTGAGGAGTCCACTCAAGCTAGCTGAACATATGAATATCATAATGTGGCGATCATATATTTAGGGCTCGCACATTTTCAATGTTGTGTATCATGTCTTACTCTTATTTCTTACCTGTTGGTGATAATACCAAAGCTATGAAAGTAGTGTAATCGATCAGGGGTTCCTTATTCTTTTGCTTATCTTACTTTGATAACATTACATTACAGATGATCATCTCTAATGACGAACATGCATTTAAACAAAACTGAATCAATCAGCCGTTCCTTCTAAACAAAAAGTGAACACGAACCAAAATGATTTTTCTAAAAATGAAAGGATAAAAAACTCTCAAACATAGATTCCTCACGTAAACTAATGAAACTCAATATATGTGATGGGAGGTCGCGTAAACAAACATGTCGCTCACAGTTGTACTAGAAATTCCAACGACGTAAAATGCAGATATGGACAAAGCAGTAATTGATGATAATGAGCACCTTAATCTTCCGGGATACGGATTGTGTGCGTCCTCTAGGGCTTAGGCATATTACCCTCTGTGTGATATATTATCTAGCTAAAAGACCAGAAAGGAAAATCCAGAGTGTCAATGGTATGTATTATTTGTAGTTGTAGGGATGTTGGAAATAAATGTTTTAGCACTTGTGTGAAAAATATGCTTCGGGATAAAATGTTGGATTTTGTTAGCTTACAAGAGACAATGGAATTTGATTCTTCAAATGCCTTTTGAAGAAAATTGATCATTTTTCTTGGAATTGGTTGCCTTCCACTTGAATGTAGTGATATTCTAGGTGGTGACAAATCTGATAGGATTGATGTGAAAACTATTACTTTTAAGAAACTTTCGTGTTAAGATGAAAGTTTGGACATAAATTACAAATCCATTAGTGCATGATGATAGCTTGTGGTCCATCTCATGAAGAATATAAGGAAGATATCATAAAAGAACAATCTGGAATGTGTGGGGATCAATCTTTACCACCTATGGTTTCTCGTCGATTGTCACATGATCAAGGATAATGTCACCTTGTTTACATGATCACCAATGAAGTGGTGGCAAATATCGATAGTTTGGTTCTTGAGTGTTGGTATGGGTTGTGGGCAATCTTTATGACATTCTTATTGTCACTAGAAGTGGAATATGCTGGATAGAGATACCATAGCATCCAAAAGAGCTAATGATCTCATAGAGATGTATTCAACTTGGCTACAGGGAGCCGAGTTCCATTTCTTGGAAGAACAAGAAACAATTGATCTACCTATGAATTGGCAAGTACTCGAAGTTGACTTACTATCAACCTTGTCACTCACATAATTCAAGTCGAAATAGCCTATACGATTAATAGATGACCCCTTTGGGAATGACTACGTTGCCGGTAATGGTATGACCTGTACAGTGACCAGCGTTCTCCGCGTACACAACACGGGAGAGGCTTGGGGAAAAGAGAGAGGAAGTCAACATCCTAAACATCGGTCAAAACCGTCCAAAAATTGACATGTCAGTTCAAAACCACAACAAGATTATTTATATGTTTTTTATTTAAATATGTGAGGGAAAAAATCACCAAAATTGAGTCTAGGAGAATATGGTTCCATTGGGATGGATTTTTTTAGGGAAGGATGGATATTTAAATTAACCTTAAATGCAGAGTAAAAAGAAAAGGGAGGGGCATGAGCTTAGGAGATGGGCCGGAGGAAGATGAAGCCCAACAAATAACGCACAACACACTGCCTCGTTTCCTAAAATCTATACTACTTATAAAAGAGCAAACATTATCTTCTCTAAGTGCACCTCACAAAACGTATACGAATACATTACCACCGCATGATTAGTCCCACTAAACTCAATCTAACGGCTAGCCTTAACCTAATTTGTTCTCTGTGTGCACTTAGCAATTTACATTGACTGACCGTACTTCACCGCGGAGGAAAATATGAAAGTCCACGTCCGGTCAATTAGGAAACTATAATCATGGACACTCGTATTAAGAAACTAATCACGGGCACATCTAATTATTAGGAAACTAATCACGGGCGCAACCTATTATTAGGAAAATAATCACGCGCGCATTCTATTAGGAAATTAATCATGGACGCATCTAATTATTAGGAAACTAATCACGGACGCTTCCTATTAGATAACTAATCATGAACGCATCTAATTATTAGGAAACTAATCACGAGCGCATCCTATCGTCTCGGGAATCGCGATCGCGAGTCGCCTGTCGTCACCAGCCCACCACCCACGCAAGCCACAGTGGGAGACACGCGAGGAGGAGCTGCGGCTTCCTCCGAACACACACACACACACGTGTCGTCGCCGCTTTCATCTTCTGTCTGGAGGCCAGGTCACTTTTCTACTGACTGCAACGACTTCGTTCACGTCCTGGCATGTTCTCTGGGAACCATCGGCATCCGCGTCGACTTAAGCTCTGTCCACAATACCCACGCTGACAACCACCCACCACCGACGCCCTTCAAGTGGGGGCAACGCTGAGTATCCTGGACCAGTATAAGCGGGCCAAAAAAATCGAGTGGGGGGCGCCCCGGTATATGGAGGGCGCCGCCTCAAAGCTGGACGACTGATTCACCTGCGTCGACAACGCCGCCCAGCTGGTGAGAGGACATGCTCGCAGGCCTGAACGACGGAGATGCTCGCATTCACGCGAACGCGCCACACGCACACACTAATCAGATAAGCACTGAGTGTTGTTTTTTTTACTGTCATCGCTATCTCGCTGGGGGTGACACATCTAGAAGTACGCGTACTAGTAGGGCTGGAATTCGAGTCGAGTCGAGCCAGCTCGGCTCGACTCACTAGAGCTCGTTTCGTTAACGAGCTAGCTCGACTCGACTCGTTATTATTAACGAGCTCAAATCCAAGATTGGCTCGACTCCTATAACTCGCGAGCTGGCTCGTTTAGCTTGTTAAGCTCGTTAAAGATATGAACATAAAACCCTCAAGCATTATAAAAATTGTTATGTATATATCAAACATATATATCACTAAACAATAGTAATTTCCTTGTAACGCATGAGTCTCCTAGGCGGTTGGGCCTTCAACGGCTAGGCCTTGTGTTGTGCGCCTGCAACATAGGGTGCTGAGTGGGTGATCTTTTTTTATATTGGGAGTGGCCTATCTTTTGTACTGAGTCTAACGAGTTACACGAGTACTCGTGCGATTGGCTCGTTTAACTTGGTCTATAAACGATCTTAAACTAAAGCTCGGCTCGACTCGTTATTCTTCGAGTTCGAGTTGACTCGAGCCGAGTCACGAGCTACTCGTTTAGCTCACGAGCTTCGAGCTTTTTTTCCAGCCCTACGTCCTAGAGATGAGGCAATGAGAAACAGAGGCGCGCTGGAGCATACATAGTTGGGTTTCAGGCAACCAATGCCTTCTTTTTTTCTTTATTTTCACTGATTTTCGCATACTTGCAACAGACATCCCTGTTTTTTGAAGTACTGACTACCGGTTATTACATGGCCAACTCACGACTACATAGTGAACTCATAGACAAATTCGTTGAACCAAGACCTTACTTGCAGTCTTGAAATTACGTGAAAAAACCCAGAAGTTTGCATAAGTTTTAGTGAAAAAAATAAAGTTCACATAAGTTTTACTAAAAAAACCTGAAGTTTGCATAAGTGTATTTGTTTGTCCAGCAGATACATGGCAATTGTAATTTTACATGAGCATTTTCATACCGTCCTTATCTACAGTTGAGTTAACATATTTTTCTGATAGAAAACTTGGACCACATACAAGAGAAGCAAAAAATGCATGTTGATTATGATGATGACGAATGTAGGATATTTTGTGGTCACGGTAAATTCTCATATCATTTATTTTATTTCATTATTGCACTCTACATTACATACTATGCACGACCACTTTGGTAGAGGTGACGAATTCGCATCATACAGAGAGACCAACCATATTTCTCCGAATATCTTGAATCATGATCCTTATGACTTCATCTCTACTACTTATAAGAAGTACATTTTTTTGTTTGACTATTTCCTGACTTGAGAGCTAAGGTATGTTTTATCCACTAGAGTTGCTAAAATTGGAAGCATGTCTGCAGTTTTTTTCTTTCTAAACCGGCATTTGTTGGCCTTTTTATGCCACTGTTATTCTTACAAGTGGTAGCCTACGCATGTTGAAGACCATTTCCAAATTATTTATCTTTGTATCATTATTACTACAAACTGAGAGGATATTTGTTATATTCTCAAAATTTTAGAATGTTGAGCCCTTAAAGAAATGTGTAGTACTCAAGTAACTGTTCCAAGTTGTCGTATTAATGCTTTTGTCTTGTAATAATACTTCCTGACTGGAGTTTGTTGGCACTGAAATGGTTCCTTAGCTTGTGCTAAGTGACATTTTCATGTGTGATTATACTTGCATAAATGTGTGCATATGGAGAATCATGATGAATCTTCTAAATAATTTTGAGTTTTATACATTGGGAACATTGGGTGGTCTTTTAATACAGTAGACATGTTGATTAAGGAGAAACGATATTTCAAATTGTTTGTACGAGTAGGGAATAAGAGATTGTGTATTTTATAGGTAAAATTCAAATTTATGAATAAATTGTCTTGTATTAAGTTTAGTATAGTGTGTTAATCCAAATAGACGCGTGTTGCATGTGCACACTTATTAGTTCAAATAGACGTGTGTTGCGCGTGCACACTTACTAGTAATAATAATAATAATAAACCACTGCCGCCCGGTTCTCCTCCCGATCTCGCAGGCTCGCCGGAAGCTGTCGCCGCCGCCGGACGCCAGGAGTCCCTGAACGCCTCGCCCACCCAGCGCCCCTGCCCGCCCCACTGCCGGCGAGACAGGAGCCCAGCAGCGCCTCCCTCACTGGAGCAACCTCTCCCCGTCTCCCGCTCAGCAACGCCGGCGAAAATCCCATAGGCAGGTAGCCACCACTCCTTCGTCCTCCCTCCTTCCTCCCTTTTCCCTCCCCCCCCCCCCCCTGCATCCTCCGTTTGTTCAATTCTCCCCCATGTTTTTTGTATTCGATGAGTACTTGTTGTAGATTTGATATTGTGAGAATATAATGATGATTATTTCTTGATGAGTACTTGCGGCATGATTTTTCTAGTCCATGTTCAAGTTTACATGTGAAAGAATTTTGCGTCATAGGTGTTTGTGATAATGCTTGTGTTTACAAATTGTAGTTGAAGTTTTTTCGGATGAGCAAATGTTTTGGTTTAAACATGTTAGCAGTGAAACATGCAATGATTGACGATATATGAAAAGAAAAATATTAAGTTGTTTTATCTGCAGTCTGCACTGTCTTGGCCTGAAACCAAAGCTTAGCAGTAAGATGCATTTTGAGAGCAGGAGCTTTGTCTTGGTTATACTGGCCGAAATTGGTTAACACATTAGTACTAGTGGTATTGTTGGCATGATAGATGTCCCAAATCTTGTTTATGATTGGGAATATATTGGTACTGCCATGCTGTGTTGTTGATTTTAGCAGTCAGACCTAAAATATTACCATTTGAAGTGATTCTTTCTCCTTTTGCATGTTAGCTGATTGATCTTCAGGTTCCACCTTTTGTGTTATGCCATGATAAATGTACGGCTAACTAATGATTTGATTTGATGCTCCATATCCGTTTTACACTTACTAAAAGTCTAATTCTACCCCTTTGGAACTTTGGAGTTGGAACAGGGCATCAACATTGTCAACTGGAGGGGCTTGGAGCTGCTTCGGCATCCACTGGAGAGCAAACACGAAGGTAATCTGCTGTTCCTAGCTTCTATACTTTTTTTGTGAATTAAAAAATAGCAAAATGTATTCCCTTATTGGCACTTTTCCAAAATGCCGAATTTACATATCCACATCGGCCCAATACTGAAACACGTATCCGTATCAGTGCATTTTAGTCCGCCACTGATCAGTGGCAATGGCGATCCGACACTACTGGTCGATGGCTGCTGCTGCTATCGGGTTCCGCCTCATTCTGGTGCTCTTCGGTGGAGACCTTCACCTTGCCTCCCGCCCGGAGGTCTCCACCCCCCTCACATCCCTTCGCCGCCGTAAGCACACCTCCTTGCTCTCAGTCCTTCCCCTCCAAACCCCAAACCTTTTCTGTTTTGCCGTAATTGGACATCTCGTTGCCTCCTGCCTATGTTGCAGTGGCAGAAGGATACTGGCCGAAGCAGGCGTCCATGTCACCCTATTCCGGTATGTTACGCACCTCCCCTCTTTGCTCGCTTTGCCCAAAGAAGAGTTCAACCCAATGCTTTATTTCTGTCTTAGTGAATCCTGATTCGATATTAAAATTTTAGCACTTCACATTTGCATCAGAACTACTAATTTTGAGGCTAGGATAGTCCGGTGGGTGGTGGTATTACTAGGCACTACATAGCAATTTTTAAAATGCTTGACTGGGTTTCTACTGAATACTGCTAGGCGCTATTTCATGTTAACTTCTGTAATGAACTACTGATAACTCCTGATGAATGAAATATGATATGACTCCTACTTAGCATCAGAGACCTACATGCTTCTTGCGATTACATTACAAGCTTAGCAACTAGCCGTGATATTTTGCTCTTTGCAATGTTGATGTGTTAACAGTTTGAACTTGTAAGGGATGGTCCAGCCTGTTGAATGATTTGTTTTTCAGGTTCGATGTATCATGGTTCCCCTTTGCTTCTATCGGTTCTTGGTCCGCTAACCAGTAAAAGGTGATTGGTCCTTCGTTTTGATGCTTCTTTGATCATTTCTTTGATGTCGCCACTGTTGAACGCCATATGAAATGTTAGCATTCTAACACTCCATGATGTCACGGGTCAGGTGGACACCATTCTCATATATATTGCAGGTAAATAAGTTGCTATGAACTCCGTACTTTTCATTTAAACCAGTATATGGTTTTCTAAGATTGATAACTTGTTCAAGTATACCTGATTTTCATAAAAGAAAATCAATTTTCTTAGGCTTTACTTTTTATGTTCTTTGTCTTGCCCATGGTATCGTTTGAACCCTACCCCCCACCCCAAAAAAAGTGTAACCATGATTATTTTCACGACTTTTGCATTTTGTTGACAGTCATGTAATGTCACACTCATGAAATCACCACACAGTTTGGTTTTTGTGGCTATAGATTTTATAACTGCTATGCTCATTCAGTTGAGTTATGCTATCTCACACACTGATTGTATTCATTGCTTCAGGAGTACATATAGACAGATTACAATGAGAGAGAGAGAGAGCAGTGGATCGTGGATGCAACAGCAAGAGCCGATAGTGCCCTAAACTCTAGGGATAACTACGCACGTAATACAGGTGGCCGTTGGGCGGCAGCCTGAGGAAGCGGTCTTGCAGTCAGCCACGCGAGACGTGAGGAGTGGGCGTATTCCAAACCCACCCCCCCCCCGGAGTCACAACATGGGGTTCGCCAATGTTGAGACTGGACCGAAAGTCGAGAGAAGACGCCCGTCGGTGGCCCCTTGGTGAAGATATCGGTGAACTGCGAGCTCGTGGGCACATGGAGGACGCGTATCTCACCGAGGGCAACGCGCTCGCGCACGAAGTGGAGATCGATCTCAATGTGCTTTGTGAGTTGGTGCTGCACCGGGTTGCTCGCCATGTAGGTGGCGCTGATGTTGTCGCAGTAGACCACCGTGGCACGTGACGGAAGCTGATGGAGCTCACCGAGAAGTTGGCGGAGCCAAACTGACTCAGCGACGGCGTTGGCGACCGCCTGATATTCCGCCTCGGCACTGGACCGAGAGACGGTGTTCTGGCGCTTCGACGACCAGTTGAGCAGGTTGGGGCCGAGGAAGACGCAGTAGCCCGAGATGGACTTGCGAGTGTCGGGGCAGCCAGCCCAGTCGGCGTCGGAGTAAGCCACGAGGTCGGTGTTGGTGTCGCGGATGGATCTGAAGCCCAAGATGCGTCGTGCTGCATAGGTACCGCAGGATGCGCTTCACCAGTTGGAAGTGGCAGTCACGCGGCGCATGCATAATAAACATGCAGCACTGCTGAACGGCATAGGAGAGGTCCGGGCGCATCAGTGTGGTGTACTGCAGAGCGCCAGCCAAACT
This sequence comes from Triticum urartu, assembly GCF_003073215.2. Classification (NCBI taxonomy): domain Eukaryota; kingdom Viridiplantae; phylum Streptophyta; class Magnoliopsida; order Poales; family Poaceae; genus Triticum; species Triticum urartu. Next base: position 607,732,180 of record NC_053025.1, read on the forward strand.
GCGGTAGAGAGACGGGTCGTGGAAGAGTGGCCCGGTGTCGGTGGAGAGTTTGGCCAACATGTCGACCGGAGTGGAGATGGGCTTGCACTTGAGCATGCCAGCTCGGTCGAGGATCTCCAGGGCGTACTGCTCCTGGGAGAGGAACAGCCCACGCGCAGTCATGGTGACGTTGACGCCGAGGAAGTGGTGTAGGGCACCTAGATCGGTCATCGGAAACTCGCGATGAAGAGCCTCGATGAAGGAGTTGAGCACGGTGGTGGAGCTGGCGGTGAGGATGATGTCGTCGACGTATAATAGTAGGTAGGCCAGCTGGTCACCCCGCCGAAGCACGAAGAGCGACGAGTCGGACCGAGACGTCACGAAGCCCAGCGTCCGCAGGTAGGTGGTGAAGCACGTGAACCACACACGTGGCGCCTGCTTGAGATCGTACAGTGGACGGTTCAGCCGGCAAACATGCGATGGCGAGGCAGCATCAACGAAGCCAGACGGCTAGTGACTGTACACCGTCTCGGAGAGGTGACCGTGGAGGAAGGCGATCTTGACGTCCAACTGATGAATGGGCCATGACCGGCCGGTGGCGAGGCTCAGAACCATCCGGATGGTGGACGACTTGACGACGGGGCTACAGGTCTCAGCGTAGTCCACGCCAGCTTGCTGTGTGAACCCTCGAAGCACCCAGCGCGCTTTGTACCGAGCGAGCATGCCATCTGGATGGAACTTGTGACAGAAGATCCACTTACCCGTGACGACGTTCGCACCTGCAGGACGAGACACTAAACACCAAGTTTCATTCCGAATCAGTGCATTATTTTCCTCTAGCATGGCGGTGTACCAGTTCGGATCCTTAAGTGCGACGCGATAGGAGGAAGGAATCGGACTAATACTGGGAGCAACAACGTGAAGAACTTTTGGTTGAGCAAAACCAGATTTCCCTCGAGTTTGCATGCGGTGTGCATTAGCAGGGGGCGTGATCTGTATGGCACGAGGGGGGAGCCGCGGGACAGGTGGCACGGGCGGTATGGCTGCATGGGAGCTGTCAGGGGGAGCAGGCGTGTGGGATGGGGACGTGCGGGGGGACCCTGGGGCGATGTCGTTGTGTGGGGCATGGTCCCGAGGAGGTGGCACACAGGGAGTGAACGGGGCCGTGGGCTCTGTAGGTGGGGGCGACGCGTGTTTCGGGGAGGGGCTGGCGGGGAGATTTGGTGGCGGGCCAGCAGGAGGGGTTACTGGAGCTGAGGATGGCGCGGATCCCGGGGAAGATACTGGATAGGACCGGTACGAGATATGCGGCTCAGGGTGGATAGGGGCGCCGGGATTTTCTGTGGCAACAGAAAGGGGTGGAGATCGTGTGGAGACGGCTGGAAGGTAGGGAAAGCAGGTCTCATCAAACATAACGTGACGACTTATGATTACATTGCGGGTGTTTAAGTCTAGGCAGCGGTAGCCTTTCTGTTCCAGCAGGTAGCCAAGGAAGACACACCGGGTAGATCGAGGGGCGAGTTTATGTGGGCTGGTGGCAATGGTATTGGGAAAACAGAGGCAGCCAAAGACACGCATGTGATCATATGTTGGGTGGTGTCCAAGGAGAAGAAAGTGAGGAGTGGATTAGTTGATGGTCGAAGAGGGACGCCAGTTGAGGACGTAGGTAGCGGTGTGGAGAGCTTCGACCCAGAACGGAGGCGGGACGTGCGCGTGAATGAGAAGCACACGGAGGATATCATTGGTGGTTTGGATGAGTCTCTCGGCTTTCCCGTTTTGCGGCAAGGTGTGAGGGCACGAGAGGCGGAAAGAGGAGCCGTGGCTGGAGAAGAGAGAGCGCAAGGAGGAGGTGAGAAATTCGCCGCCGTTGTCGCACTGCATGCATTGGATGACTACGTGGAACTGCGTAAGAACATAGGTGAAGAAGCGATGAACCGTGTCAGCAGTATCAGATTTGTTACGTAAGGGAAACGTCCATGAATAATGAGAGTAGCCGTCAAGTATCACGAGGTAATATTGAAAACCAGAAAAGCTAGGAACAGGCGAAGTCCACAAATCACAGTGTACTAGCTAAAGGGCGCACTGGTTTTTGATACAGAATTGGGAAAGGGCAGCCGGGGCTGCTTGCCTAGTTTTCATGATGCGCATACAACAGTTGTAGGCAAGTCATTATTACAGTTTGGAAGGAAATCACTAGCTAAGGAAGACACGGTTTTATTGCTGGCGTGGCTTAAACGAAGATGCCATAGGCCATTGCTGATGACGAAAAGAGCTGCTTGGATGCCGGAGTTGGAGAAGAAGGGATAAAGATCCCCATGGCTCTTGGACCTCATGATTATGCTCCCCGTTGCTAGGTCCTTCACGAAAAAACCGAAGGGATCAAATTCTATAGAACAGAAATTATCTTGAGTAAAACGACGAACGGAAATTAAATTGCGTATAATAGCAAGGGAGATGAGCACGTCCTTAAGAGAGAAATTTGAGAGAGAGGTGGAGCTGACAGCGGTAACAGGGAGGTTAGAACCATCGCGGACGAGAATGCCAGAGGAATGACGCATAGACGGGGAATGATACGAGGTGAGAGTGCTCGCCGTACCTGCGACGTGCGACGTGGCGCCTGTGTCGAGGATCCAGTCCGTAGCGCCGCCGGCCTGCTGCTGGTGGACGGAGAGGTTCCGGAGCGCGGCGTACAGCTGGTTGTACTGCTCCCAGGTCGGACCATCGGACGGAGAGGCGGCGGCCACGGGGTAGGCCTGATGTGGTGGCGGAGGACGCGGGCCTAGGACCCCCGCAACGTTTGGTGCGGCCCGGGGGCCCGAGGTGGAGACAGCCCGAGGATGAGTGCACCGTACGGGGCGAAGTAGCCAGTCGGCGGCGGCGCGACGGAGCCTGGAGAGGGTGCGCCACGTCCGGACGAGGACCCACCAGCAGCAGGCGGGGCACCGTGGCCGCAGCCACGGCCGCGCCCACGGCCATGCGCGGGCCTGTCCCGATCGGTGGAGCCGCAATCACCAGCGGGCACGGTGACAGGGCCTTTGCCCCAGTCGACGGAGCCACGGTCGGAGGAGGAGCCGGCCCCCTGGCCGATGGTGAGGGCGGTGGCGGTGGCCTCTGGACGACCGTCGAGGCGAGCGCGCTCGTTCGAGGCGATCTCCTCCATGAGCAGGCGCGGGGAAAGGACAACTGCATGGGCAGGAGGGTTGCCATGACCTGGAAGCGGCGGTTGAGGCCGCGGATGAGCTGCAGGGTGAGCGACTGGTCGGTGATGCGTTCGCCCACGTTCTCGAGCGCGTCGGCAAGGGATTTGAGGCGCCGACTATATTCCGTGATGGAGAGATCCCCTTGAACGAAGTTCCGGAACTCGGCACCGAGGATGACGGCACGCCCCGGCTGGTTGTCCATGAAGAGGACGTGGAGCTGCATCCAGATGTCGTGGGTGGTGCTGTCGAGGGACGCCACGGCGTCCATGAGGTCTTCGGCGACGATGCCGTGCAGCCACAACACCGTGGACAGATCGTCGTTGCGCCACACGACACTCTGGCCGAGCGGCTCGGCGGCGACGTCGAGGTGGTGCTGAACCTCGTACTTGCATGCAATGAGGTAGAAAAGTTGACGCCAGCGGGAGTAGTTACCAGACTCGAGTTGGAGCTTGGTGGTGAAGTAGTGTGCGATCGAGGGAGGAAGGCCGGTGGACGAGGAGGGGCCGGCGTCGGAGGTGCCAGGCCCGGGGTGGGGAACGAGGGCCCTGCCCTGGGCACCCAGTGCGAGGCGCGGGGCAGGGACGCTCCCGGCAGTACGAAGAACGCCCACGGGTGCCGAGGAGGAGGAAGACGACGCCACAGCGCCTTCAGGAACAGGCGCCTTGCCCAGATCGCTGAGGTGGGCGCGGCAGGTCGTAGATGCAGTCGGGGCCGTGGCGTGGCCTGGGAGGAGGCAACCGCGGTAGGCGTGGCGGTGGCGATGGGACGGCGGCGATCGAAGCGGAGGCTGGCGCGTCGTAGTCCGCTAAGCGTGTGCGGCGGAGGAGGCGATGCATAGCGGAAGCTTTGGGGGAAAGGAGGACCGGAGGTGCTAGCGTCTGAAACCAAGTTGAGTTATACTATCTCACACACTGCTTGTATTCATTGTTTCAGGAGTACATATAGACATTACAATGAGAGACAGAGAGCAGTGGATCGTGGAGGCAACGGCAAGAGCTGATAGTGCCTAAACTCTAGGGATAACTACCCACGTAATGCAGGTGGCCGTTGGGCAGCCTGAGGAAGCGGTCTTGCAGTCAGCCACGCGATACGTGAGGAGCGGGTGTATTCCAACACATTCGATCAGCTGGGCGTACACTCCAAATGGCACGTAACAGAAGCTTGAAGTCTCTTGACCTCACAAAAGCAGTGAACAATTCTGATGAGTCATACTAGTTACGTGAGATATGCTTTATTGAATCTTGAGCTACTAGTAGGCTATACGTGCAACGTGAGATGTGCTTTAATGAATCTTTAGGTACTAGTAGGTGTACGTGCAAAAGCACGCATCTGATGTACATTCCATTAACAGCTCAAAACTATTTTATGCAAAAAAGGGACAAAACTATAGTCTATAGGTACTCGAATCGGTAATGCTCCTGTGATGTGATTGGCCAATCGCTCCTATGACCATATGTGTTACAACGAACTAATCATTTTTCTCAAATACGCACGAGTGTGCGTATCATATATTATAGAAAGAAAGGGTAGAAACCCTCCACACTTGATGTTACAAAGTTATTTACGGATAGCCCTCGGCCATCCCACTTGCCTAGCTCGCTATTAGGGACTACTCACTACTCTCCTACAAAGCAAGGTCATCCAAGAACGCTTCGACTTCCCCTCGTAGTAATCCTGCCTGCTTCCATGCTCTGGCCTCGCTTCCAATGCTCTTGAGCACCATAAGTGTGGATGGCGCCGCTCCGTCGAAGACCACGGCATTACGGTGAGTCCACAGCTCCCATAGGACCAAGATACAGATTGTCCTAGCCAGCTTCCGGTGTTGTCCAATTTCCTCCTGCCTGATGCACCACTCCGGAAGCAACTCCGTCGCTGTTGGAGCGCGGTCTGGTCGTCCCAAGGCCAGGCACACCTTGCTCCTGACCTCTCTTGCAAAGACACATCCTATCATGATGTGGGTGATGGTCTCCTCATGTTGGCCGCATAGTGGACATGAGCTTTGGTGGGGGAGTCCCCGCCGAGCAAGGCGGTCAGAGGTCCAACACCTATTCCTCATGGCTAGCCAAACGAAGAAGCGACGCTGCAGAGGCGCCCGTGACTTCCATGTGAATTCCGCCGTTGGTGCAACCTCAAGGCCCGCGAACTTGGCCGCATATGCCGATCGTGCCGAAAACATGTCGTCCTTCTCCCACGCCCATTGAAGCTTGTCCTGCGCATCCTCCTGCAGGGCCACCTCCTCCACTCGCTGCCATATATCCAGGAACTGACGGAGCATGCCAGTCGTAAGCTTTGGCCCAATGTCCGCCGCCCACGAGTGGTTTGCAAGTGCCTATGTGACCGTTCGTGTAGATCTCGTTTGTCTTGGTACCTTCAAGTATAGCATGGGTGCCAGGTCCTGGATTCGGTAACCGTCGATCCACTTTTCCTCCCAAAAGAGCGTGTCGTTTCCATGCCCCACCTTAGTTGTAGTCGCAGCTTGGAAGAGTGCTCTTAATTCTGCCGGGACTGCGATTTGGAATTCTGCCCAAGGTCTTGTATGATCGGTACGCTGTAGCCATGGCCATCTGGCCATCATCGCGGTGTTCAACCACCTCAAGTTTGGTATGCCAAGTCATCTGGCCCATCTAGGGCGGCACACCGAGTCCCATGCCACGACACTGTTGCCAACCTGCGCTTCCATCTTACCACACCAGAGGAAACCTCTACAAATCTTCGTCAGAGCGGTGAGGGTCTTCGGAGGTATATTTAGGGCAAGCATTGCATGTATGGGGATTGCGCATAGGACTGAGAGGATGAGGATGAGCCGTCCGCTTTTGGGTAGGGTAGCAGCCTTCCAGTTGGGCAGGTGGTTAGCGAGTTGCTCCACCATGTATTGGAACTGCGCGAAGGTGGCCTTTCTGATTGAGAGCGGTAGGCCAAGATACTTGCACGGAAAAGATGCACTTGTGCAGGCCAAAGCGGTGCAAACTGCCTCCAACTCCTCCGTTGAGCAGCGGATGGGTAGTGCCGCGCTCTTAGCTAGATCAACCACCAGGCCCGAGGCAGCCCCAAATAGTGTCAGGATCTCTTTGCAAGCCCGTATTTCCTGATCCGAGGGCTTGAAAAACAGCATGACGTCGTCGGCAAACATGGGCAGCCGCTGGTGCACTCCATTACTAGCCAGAGGAGCGAAGATGCCCTGCTCCGTGGCTTTGCTGAACAAGGCTTGCAGTGGCTCCATGCAGAGGATGAAGAGCATGGGGGGGGGGGAATCGGATCCCCTTGCCTTAGCCCACACGCATTGTAAATCGTCTCCCCTGACACACCATTCAATGCAATCTTCGTCGTCGAGGTGGCAAGCAGTCCACATATCCACTCAGTCCATCTTCTCCCAAACCCAGCCGCGTCATTACTTCCAGGAGGAAGGGCCACTTCACCGTATCAAAGGCCTTGGATATATCAAGTTTGAGTAGAACCGTTGGGTCTCTGAGAGCATGTAATCTCCTTGTTGTGCACTGAACGAGCATGAAGTTGTCGTGCAAAGTGCGGCCCCGCACAAAGGCACTTTGATGATTTCCCACTAAAAACGGCAGCTCGTCCGCAAGCCTTGTTGCGAGTATTTTGTCAAAGATCTTGATGGCCCCATGAACTAGACTGACTGGCCTGAAATCTTTAAGATCCACTGCACCCTCTTTCTTTGGTAGAAGTGTTACCACTGCCCGGTTGATGGCCGCCAAGCCTCGCATATCTCCACGGAAAAATTGGTCCAAGGCACGCATGAAATCCTCCTTGATGATCTGCCAACAAGTGGCGTAGAACCTGCCCGTGAAACCATCGGGGCCTGGTGGTTTGTCCAACGGCATGGACTTGATGATCTTCTCCACTTCTTCCGGCAAGAAAGGTGTCTCCAGGTTTGGCATGTCCCGGGTTGGGAGGTTTAACTGGTCCAAGTCCAGCGCATGAGTCCGCTGTTGGGGCGAGCCAAACGTGCGAGCAAAGTGGGCGTCGACTACTCTAGCAATGTTGTCTTGGCCTGTGACAATCTCCTCATTATGCCGCTGTTGGGGAACGTAGTAATTTCAAAATTTTCCTACGCACACACAAGATTATGGTGATGCATAGCAACGAGAGGGGAGAGTGTGATCTACGTACCCTTGTAGATCGACAGCGGAAGCGTTATGACAACGCGGTTGATGTAGTCGTACGTCTTCACGGCCCGACCGATCAAGCACCGAAACTACGGCACCTCCGAGTTTTAGCACACGTTCAGCTCGATGACGATCCCCGGACTCTGATCCAGCAAAGTGTCGGGGAAGAGTTTCGTCAGCACGACGGCGTGGTGACGATCTTGATGTACTACTGTCGCAGGGCTTCGCCTAAGCACCGCTACAATATTATCGAGGACTATGGTGGCAGGGGGCGCCGCACACGGCTAAGAATATGATCACGTGGATCAACTTGTGTCTTTCTGGGGTGCCCCTACCTCCGTATATAAAGGTTCAAGAGAGGAGGAGGCCGGCCGGCCCCTATGGCGTGCCAAGGAGGAGTCCTCCTCCTAGTAGGAGTAGGACTCCTACTAGGAGGGGGAAAGAAGTGGGGAGGGAGAAGGAAAGGGGTGTGCCGCCCCCCTCTCCTAGTCCAATTCGGACCAGGGGGGAGGAGGCGCGCAGCCCACCTTTGGCTGCCCCTCTCTCTCTCCACTAAGGCCCATATGGCCCATTACTTCTCCCGGGGGGGTTCCGGTAACCCTCCGGCTTTCCGGTTTTCTCCGAAATCACCCGGAACACTTCTGGTGTCCGAATATAGCCGTCCAATATATCAATCTTTATGTCTCGACCATTTCGAGACTCCTCGTCATGTCCGTGATCACATCCGGGACTCCGAACAACCTTCGGTACATCAAAACGTATAAACTCATAATAATTGTCATCGAAACCTTAAGCGTGCGGACCCTACGGGTTCGAGAACAATGTAGACAAGACCGAGACATGTCTTCGGTCAATAACCAATAGCGGGACCTGGATGCCCATATTGGCTCCTACATATTCTACGAAGATCTTTATCGGTCAGACCGCATAACAACATACGTTGTTCCCTTTGTCATCGGATGTTACTTGCCCGAGATTCGATCGTCGGTATCCAATACCTAGTTCAATCTCGTTACCAGCAAGTCTCTTTACTCGTTCTGTAATACATCGTCTCGCAACTAACTCATTAGTTGCATTGCTTGCAAGGCTTAAGTGATGTGCATTACCGAGAGGGCCTAGAGATACCTCTCCGACGATCGGAGTGACAAATCCTAATCTCGAAATACGTCAACCCAACATGTACCTTTGGAGACACCTGTAGAGTACCTTTATAATCACCCAGTTACGTTGTGACGTTTGGTAGCACACAAAGTGTTCCTCCGGCACACGGGAGTTACATAATCTCATAGTCATAGGAACATGTATAAGTCATGAAGAAAGCAATAGCAACATACTAAACGATCGGATGCTAAGCTAATGGAATGGGTCATGTCAATCAGATCATTCAACTAATGATGTGATCCCGTTTAATCAAATGACAACTCTTTGTCAATGGTTAGGAAACATAACCATCTTTGATTAACGAGCTAGTCAAGTAGAGGCATACTAGTGACACTCTGTTCGTCTATATATTCACACATGTATTATGTTTCCGGTTAATACAATTCTAGCATGAATAATAAAATTTTATCATGATATAAGGAAATAAATAATAACTTTATTATTGCCTCTAGGGCATATTTCCTTCAGTCTCCCACTTGCACTAGAGTCAATAATCTAGATTACACAGTAATGATTCTAACACCCATGGAGCTTTGGTGCTGATCATGTTTTGCTAGTGGAAGAGGCTTAGTCAACGGGTCTGCTACATTCAGCTCCGTATGTATCTTGCAAATCTCTATGTCTCCCACCTGGACTAGATCCCAGATGGAATTGAAGCGTCTCTTGATGTGCTTGGTTCTCTTGTGAAATCTGGATTCCTTTGCCAAGGCAATTGCACCAGTATTGTCACAAAAGATTTTCATTGGACCCGATGCACTAGGTATGACACCAAGATCGGATATGAACTCCTTCATCCAGACTCCTTCGTTTGCTGCTTCCGAAGCAGCTATGTACTCTGCTTCACATAGCTTGCTCCTTCATCCCGCCACGACGCTTTGTTTTGAACTGCACCAACTGACAACTCCACCATTTAATGAAAACACGTATCCGGTTTGGGATTTAGAATCGTCCGGATCAGTGTCGAAGCTTGCATCAACGTAACCGTTTACAATGAGCTCTTTGTCACCTCCATATACGAGAAACATATCCTTAGTCCTTTTCAGGTATTTCAGGATGTTCTTGACCGCTGTCCAGTGATCCACTCCTGGATTACTTTGGTACCTCCCTGCTAAACTTATAGCAAGGCACACATCAGGTCTGGTACACAGCATTGCATACATGATAGAGCCTATGGCTGAAGCATAGGGATCATCTTTCATTTTCTCTCTATCTTCTGCAGTGGTCGGGCATTGAGTCTGACTCAACTTCACAACTTGTAACATAGGCAAGAACCCTTTCTTTGCTTGATCCATTTTGAACTTCTTCAAAATCTTGTCAAGCTATGTGCTTTGTGAAAGTCCAATTAAGCGTCTTGATCTATCTCTATAGATCTTTATGCCTAATATGTAAGCAGCTTCACCCAGGTCTTTCATTGAAAAACTCTTATTCAAGTATCCCTTTATGCTATCCAGAAATTCTACATCATTTCCAATCAGTAATATGTCATCTACATATAATATCAGAAATGCTACAGAGCTCCCACTCACTTTCTTGTAAATACAGGCTTCTCCGAAAGTCTGTATAAAACCAAATGCTTTGATCACACTATCAAAGCGTTTATTCCAACTCTGAGAGGCTTGCACCAGTCCATAAATGGATCGCTGGAGCTTGCACACTTTGTTAGCTCCCTTTGGATCGACAAAACCTTCCGGTTGCATCATATACAACTCTTCTTCCAGAAATCCATTCAGGAATGCAGTTTTGACATCCATCTGCCAAATTTCATAATCATAAAATGCGGCAATTGCTAACATGATTCGGACAGACTTAAGCATCGCTACGGGTGAGAAGGTCTCATCGTAGTCAACCCCTTGAACTTGTCGAGAACCTTTTGCGACAAGTCGAGCTTTGTAGACAGTAATATTACCGTCAGCGTCAGTCTTTTTCTTGAAAATCCATTTATTCTCAATTGCTTGCCGATCATCGGGCAAGTCAACCAAAGTCCATACTTTGTTCTCATACATGGATCCCATCTCAGATTTCATGGCTTCAAGTCATTTTGCGGAATCTGGGCTCACCATCGCTTCTTCATAGTTCGTAGGTTCATCATGAGCTAGCAGCATGATTTCCAGAACAGGATTACCGTACCACTCTGGCGCGGATCTCACTCTGGTTGATCTACGAGGTTCAGTAGTATCTTGTCCTGAAGTTTCATGATCATTATCATTAGCTTCCTCACTAATTGGTGTAGGTGTCGCAGAAATAGTTTTCTGTGATGTACTACTTTCCAATAAGGGAGCAGGTACAGTTACCTCATCAAGTTCTACTTTCCTCCCACTCACATCTTTCGAGAGAAACTCCTTCTCCAGAAAGTTTCCGAATTTAGCAACAAAAGTCTTGCCTTCGGATCTGTGATAGAAGGTGTATCCAATAGTTTCCTTTGGATATCCTATGAAGACACATTTCTCCGATTTGGGTTCGAGCTTATCAGGTTGAAACTTTTTCACATAAGCATTGTTGGAAATATGCCCTAGAGGCAATAATAAATTAGTTATTATTATATTTCCTTGTTCATGATAATCGTTTATTATCCATGCTATAATTGTATTGATAGGAAACTCAAATACATGTGTGGATACATAGACAACACCATGTCCCTAGTAAGCCTCTAGTTGACTAGCTCGTTGATCAATAGATGGTTACGGTTTCCTGACCATGGACATTGGATGTCATTGATAACGGGATCACATCATTAGGAGAATGATGTGATGGACAAGACCCAATCCTAAGCATAGCACTAGATCGTGTAGTTCGTATGCTATAGCTTTTCTAATGTCAAGTATCATTTCCTTAGACCATGAGATTGTGCAACTCCCGGGTACCGTAGGAATGCTTTGGGTGTATCAAACGTCACAACGTAACTGGGTGACTATAAAGGTGCACTACAGGTATCTCCGAAAGTGTCTGTTGGGTTGGCACGAATCGAGACTGGGATTTGTCACTCCGTGTGACGGAGAGGTATCTCTGGGCCCACTCGGTAGGACATCATCATATGCGCAATGTGACCAAGGAGTTGATCACGGGATGATGTTTTACAGAACGAGTAAAGAGACTTGCCGGTAACGAGATTGAACTAGGTATTGGATACCGACGATCGAATCTCGGGCAAGTAACATACCGATAGACAAAGGGAATTGTATACGGGATTGATTAGTCCTTGACATCATGGTTCATCCGATGAGATCATCGTGGAACATGTGGGAGCCAACATGGGTATCCAGATCCCGCTGTTGGTTATTGACCGGAGAACGTCTCGGTCATGTCTGCATGTCTCCCGAACCCGTAGGGTCTACACACTTAAGGTTCGGTGACGCTAGGGTTGTAGAGATATTAGTATGCGGTAACCCGAATGTTGTTCGGAGTCCCGGATGAGATCCCGGACGTCACGATGAGTTCCGGAATGGTCCGGAGGTAAAGAATTATATATAGGAAGTGCTATTTCGGCCATCGGGACAAGTTTCGGGGTCATCGGTATTGTACCGGGACCACCAGAAGGGTCCCGGGGGGTCCACCGGGTGGGTCCACCTGCCCCGGGGGGCCACATGGGCTGTAGGGGGTGTGCCTTGGCCTATATGGGCCAAGGGCACCAGCCCCAAGAGGCCCATGCGCCAAGAGAAGAGAAAAAGGGGAGAGTCCTAAAAGGGGAAAGCACCTCCGAGGTGCCTTGGGGAGGATGGACTCCTCCCCACCCTTGGCCGCACCCTTCCTTGGAGGAAGGGGCAAGGGCTGCGCCTCCCCCTCTCCCTTGGCCCTATATATAGTGGGGAAAAAGGAGGAGCAAACCAACCTGAGCCCTGGCGCCTCCCTCTCCCTCCCGTGACACATCTTCCTCCTCCCGCAGCGCTTAGCGAAGCCCTGTTGGAATCCTGCTACTTCCACCACGCCGTCGTGCTGCTGGATCTCCATCAACCTCTCCCTCCTCCTTGCTGGATCAAGGCATGGGAGACGTCTCCGTTCCGTACGTGTGTTGAACGCGGAGGTGCCGTCCGTTCGGCGCTAGGATCATCGGTGATTTGGATCACGACGAGTACGACTCCATCAACCCCGTTCTCTTGAACGCTTCCGCGCGCGATCTACAAGGGTATGTAGATCCACTCCTCCCTCATTGCTAGATGACTCCATAGATTGATCTTGGTGACACGTAGGAAATTTTTGAATTTATGCTACGTTCCCAAACAGTGGCATCATGAGCTAGGTCTATTGCGTAGATTCTATGCACGAGTAGAACACAAAGTAGTTGTGGGCGTTGATTTTGTTCAATATGCTTGCCGTTACTAGTCTTATCTTGATTCGGCGGCATCGTGGGATGAAGCGGCCCAGACCGACCTTACACGTACTCTTACGTGAGACAGGTTCCACCGACTGACATGCACTAGTTGCATCAGGTGGCTAGCGGGTGTCTGTCTCTCCTACTTTAGTCGGATCGGATCCGACGAAAAGGGTCCTTATGAAGGGTAAATAGCAATTGGCATATCACGTTGTGGTTTTGCGTAAGTAAGAAACGTTCTTGCTAGAAACCCATAGCAGCCACGTAAAACATGCAAACAACAATTAGAGGACGTCTAACTTGTTTTTGCAGGGTATGCTATGTGATGTGATATGGCCAAATGGATGTGATGAATGATATATGTGATGTATGAGATTGATCATGTTCTTGTAATAGGAATCACGACTTGCATGTTGATGAATATGACAACCGGCAGGAGCCATAGGAGTTGTCTTTATTTATTTATGACCTGCGTGTCAACATAAACGTCATGTAATTACTTTACTTTATTGCTAACCGTTGGCCGTAGTAGTAGAAGTAATAGATGACGTGACAACTTCATGGAGACACGATGATGGAGATCATGATGATGGAGATCATGGTGTCATGCCGGTGACAAGATGATCATGGAGCCCCAAGATGGAGATCAAAGGAGCTATATGATATTGGCCATATCATGTCACTATTATTTGATTGCATGTGATGTTTATCATGTTTATACATCTTATTTGCTTAGAACGACGGTAGTAAATAAGATGATCCCTTACAACAATTTCAAGAAGTGTTCCCCCTAACTATGCACCGTTGCGACAGTTCGCTGTTTCGAAACACCACGTGATGATCGGGTGTTTTATTCAGACGTTCACATACAACGGGTGTAAGACAGATTTACACATGCAAACACTTAGGTTGACTTGACGAGCCTAGCATGTACAGACATGGCCTCGGAACACAGAAGACCGAAAGGTCGAGCATGAGTCGTATAGAAGATACGATCAACATGAAGATGTTCACCGAGGTTGACTAGTCCGTCTCACGTGATGATCGGACACGGCCTAGTTGACTCGGATCATGTAATCACTTAGATGACTAGAGGGATGTCTATCTGAGTGGGAGTTCATAAGATGAACTTAATTATCCTGAACATAGTCAAAAGATCTTTGCAAATTATGTCGTAGCTCGCGCTTCAGTTCTACTGTTTAGATATGTTCCTAGAGAAAATTTAGTTGAAAGTTGATAGTAGCAATTATGCGGACTAGGTCCGTAAACCGAGGATTATCCTCATTGCTTCATAGAAGGCTTATGTCCTTAATGCACCGCTCAGTGTGCTGAACCTCGAACGTTGTCTGTGGATGTTGCGAACATCTGACATACACGTTTTGATAACTACGTGATAGTTCAATTAAATGGTTTAGAGTTGAGGCACCGAAGACGGTTTTTACGTCGCGAAACATGTGAGATGTTTCGAGGGCTGAAATTGGGATTTCAGGCTCGTGCCCACGTCAAGAGGTATAAGACCTCCGACGATTTTCTTAGCCTGCAAACTAAGGGAGAAAAGCTCAATTGTTGAGCTTGTGCTCAGATTGTCTGAGTACAACAATCGCTTGAATCGAGTGGGAGTTAATCTCCCAGATAAGATAGTGATGTTTCTCCGAAGTCATTACCACCAAGCTGCTAGAGCTTCGTGATGAACTATAATATATCGGGGACATATATAATGATCCTTGAGATATTCGCGATGTTTGACACCACGAAAGTAGAAATCAAAAAGGGCAAGGGCAAGAAAGGATACTTCATGAAACGGCAATTCAGCTGCTGCTCTAGTGAAGAAACCCAAGGTTGAACCCAAACCCGAGACTAAGTGCTTCTGTAATAAGGGGAACAACCACTGGAGCAGAATTACCCTAGATACTTGGTAGATGAGAAGGCTGTCGATAGAAGTATATTGGATATACATTATGTTAATGTGTACTTTACTAGTACTCCTAGTAGCACCAGGGTATTAGATACCGGTTCGGTTGCTAAGTGTTAGTAACTCGAAATAAAAGCTACGGAATAAACGGAGACTAGCTAAAGGTGAGCTGACGATATGTGTTGGAAGTGTTCTCAATGTTGATATGATCAAGCATCGCACGCTCCCTCTACCATCGAGATTGGTGTTTGCGTTGAGCATAGACATGATTGGATTATGTCTATCGCAATACGGTTATTCATTTAAGGAGAATAATGGTTACTCTGTTTATTTGAATAATACCTTCAATGGTCTTACACCTAAAATGAATGGTTTATTGAATCTTGATCGTAGTGATACACATGTTCATGCCAAAAGATAGTAATGATGGTACCACCTACTTGTGGCACTGCCACGTAAGTCATATCGGTATAAAACGCATGAGGAAGCTCCATGTTGATGGATCTTTGGGCTCACTCATTTTTGAAAAGTTTGGGACATGCGAACCATGTCTATTGGTATATATGCATGAAGAAACTCCATGCAAATGGACCGTTTTGTACTCGCTTGATTTTGAATCACTTGAGACATGCAAATCATACCACATGGGCAAGATGACTGAAAGCCTCGTTTTCAGTAAAATGGAACTAGAAAGCAACTTGTTGGAAGTAATACATTTTGATGTGTGCAGTCCAATGAGTGCTGAGGCATGTAGTGGATATCGTTATGTTCTTTCTTCACAGATGATTTGAGTAGATGTTGAGTACATTTACTTGATGAATCACGAGTCTGAATTATTGAAAGGTTCAAGTAATTTCAGTGTGAAGTTGAAAGATCGTCATGACAAGAGGATAAAATATCTATGATATGATCATAGAGATGAATATCTGAATTACGAATTTGGCACAGAATTAAGACATTGTGGAAATTGTTTCACAACCGATACAGCCTGGAACACCATAGTGTGATGGTGTGTCCGAACATCATAACTGCACCCTATTGGATATGATGCATACCATGATGTCTCTTATCAAATTACCACAATAGTTTTTGGGTTAGGCATTAGAGACAACCACATTCACTTTAAATAGGGCACCACGTAATTCCGATGAGATGACACCGTATGAACTATGGTTTAGAGAAACCTAAGCTGTCATTTCTTAAAAGTTTGGGGCTGCGACGCTTATGTGAAAAAAGTTTCAGGTTGATAAGCTCGAACCCAAAGTGGATAAATGCATCTTCATAGGACACCCAGAACAGTTGGGCATACCTCCTATCTCAGATCCAAAAGCAATATGGGATTGTTTCTAAAATCGGGTCCTTTCTCGAGGAAAAGTTTCTCTCGAAAGAATTGAGTGGGAGGATGGTGGAGACTTGATGAGGTTATTGAACCGTCTCTTCAACTAGTGTGTGGCAGGGCACAGGAAGTTGTTCCTGTGGCACCTACACCAATTGAAGTGGAAGCTTATGATGGTGATCATGAAACTTCAGATCAAGTCACTATCAAACCTCGTAGGATGACTAGGATGCGTACTACTTCAGAGTGGTACATAATCCTGTCTTGGAAGTCATGTTGCTAGACAACAATGAACCTACAAGCTATGGAGAAGCGATGGTGGGCCTGGATTCCGATAAATGGCTTGAGGCCATATAATCCGAGAGAGGATCCATGTATGAAAACAAAGTGTAGACTTTGGAAGAACTACTTGATGGTCGTAAGGCTGTTGAGTGCAGATGGATTTTAAAAGGAAGACGGACAATGATGGTAAGTATCACCATTAAGAAAGCTCGACTTGTCGTTAAGATGTTTTCCGACAAGTTCAAGGAGTTGACTACGATGAGACTTTCTCACTCGTAGCAATGCTAAGAGTCTGTTGGAATTATATTAGCAGTCACTGCATTATTTATGAAATCTTGCAGATAGGATGTCAAAACATTGTTTCCTCGACAATTTTCTTGAGGAAAGGTTGTATGTGATACAACCGAAAGGTTTTGTCAATCCTGAAAAGATGCTAATGAGGATGCAAAGCTCCAGCAATCCCTCTAAGGACTGGAGTAAGCATCTCGGAGTTGGAATGTATGCTTTGATGATGATCAAAGATTTTGGGTGTACACAAAGTTTATGAGAAACTTGTATTTCCAAAGAAGTGAGTGGGAGCACTATAGAATTTCTGATGAGTATATGTTTTAACATATTGTTGATCGGAAATGACGTAGAATTTCTGGAAAGCATATAGGGTTATTTGGAAAGTGTTTTCAATGGAAAAACCTGGATTAAGCTACTTGAGCATTGAGCATCAAGATCTATAAGGATAGATCAAAACGCTTAATGGTACTTTCAAATGAGCACATACCTTGACATGATCTTGAAG